>NC_091473.1:97415486-97717592 GCF_036971445.1 Narcine bancroftii | reverse complement strand
ATATGTTTAATGAGGCAGCCACTTCCCTGGTTAGAGAATTCGAAACATTCACTACTCTCTGGGAAAAACTATTTTTCCTCATCTCTGTCCTAAATCTACTCCCCCGAATCTTGAGACTGTGTCCACTCATTTTAGTTTCCTCGGCCAGCTCAAAAAACCTTCCTACATCTATCCTATCCATACCCTTCATAATCCTATATGTTTCTATAAGATCTCCTCTCATTCTTCTGAACTCGAGCGAATACAATCCTAGACGATTTAATCTTTCATCATAAGTCAACCCCTTCATCCCAGGGATCAACCTAGTAAACCTCCTCTGGACCGTCTCCAAAGCCAGTATATCCTTCCTCAAATATGGAGACCAGAACTGGACACAGTACTCCAGAAAACTCACTGCACCATCTGATTTTTTACTTTCTCCTCCCGACATTACTTTTCCTATTTTACTTTTCCTGGCCATTACTTTATCTTCCCTACCCTTTTCCCTATCACTCTGGTTCCCATACCCCTTCCAAATTAGTTTAAACCTTGCCCCACTGCTGTACCAAACATACTTGCCACAATGTTGACACCTTTTGGATTTAGGTGCAACCCGTCCCTCTTGTAAAGATCATGCCTTCCCCAAAAGAGATCCCAATGATCCAAGAAGCCAAATCCTTGCCTTGTACACCAACACCTCAGCCACACGTTCATTTTCCTTATCCTTACATTCTTTTCATCACTTGCATTTGGAACAGGTAGTAATCCCGAGATCACCACCCTAGCGTTCCTGTCTTTCAGCTTTCGTCCCAGCTCACTGAAATCCCTTTTCATTACCTCCTCCCTTTTGTCAATGTCGTTCGTACCAAGACATCAGGCTGCTCTCCCTCTCCTCTCAGAATATTTTGGACCCGATTTGTGATATTTCGTACCCTTGCACCAGGGAGGCAGCACATCATGTGGGTATATTTATCTGTCTCACAGAACCTCCTGTCTGTACCCCTAACAATGGAGTCCCCAATAACTACTGCATTTCTCCTTTTCCTTTTCTTTTGCACCACTCTGCCAGGCTCTCCATTGACCTGGTGCCCGTGGCCATCTTCTGTCCGGTCATCTCCCTCAACAGAATCCAACACAACCTAACTGTTGCTGAGTGGGATAGTCACTGGTGTGCTCTCTGTTTTTATCACTTTTTTCTTTCCCCCTGACGGTTTCCCACTTACCTGACATGGGTTCTAGAGTATTTATTGCCCTGAAAGTTGAGTCGATTAACTCGTCACTCTCCCTTACAAGCCTCAGGTCATCAATCTGCAACTCCATATCCCTAATTCGCTCCCTTAGTAACTGCATCTCGGTACACCTGGTGCAGATGTGGCCATTTGGGAGGGTGGAGGTCACCCATTGTTCCCACATCTGACACCCAGTACAGAGCACTAACCCTATTGGCATGACTCTGAATACGAAGGCAAATAACTCAGCTTACCTCTTCTCCTTGCCTGCTTTCGCCGAAGCCTGATAAGCCAAAGCCAGGAAGTCTCACTCCTTCACTGCTCCACTCACTCACGAAGCCACTCCTCACTGGCCGCTCCCTCCCCCTTTCACTCCTTTTATTGGCCCCTTGACCAATTAATCCTGTCACTTTCAGCAAGCTCCACCTCCTCCGACTCACTTTCAGCAAGCTCCTCCTCCTCTGACTCACTTCCACCAAGCTCCTCCTCCTCTGACTCACTTTCACCAAGCTCCACCTCCTCCGACTCACTTTCAGCAAGCTCCTCCTCCTCTGACTCACTTTCACCAAGCTCCACCTCCTCCGACTCACTTTCAGCAAGCTCCTCCTCCTCTGACTCACTTTCAGCAAGCTCCTCCTCCTCTGATTCACAGCCCGACTCTCTCCAAGCTCCTCCTCCGACTCCCAGCCGAACTAAGTAGGAACCAAGTAGTTCTTGTGTTCTGGTACCTAATCCAGATGGAACTGTTAGGTTCTGTACAGATTATGGGAAGGTTAATTCAGTAACTAAAACAGAAGCTTATCGTATTTTGAGAATAGATGGCTATATTGATTGTTGGGCACTATCAGTAGCCCCAATAATGACACGGACAAACACTGAGGGGAACGATAGGCTTTGTTGTACTAGAGACTGCTGGCCTGGGTCCAAGGCTAGGAATGAGCGGGAAGGAGAGGGGACTTGATCTTTATGGCCCAGGGTCACATGGGCAGGATTAAGGGAGGAGTCAAGGCAAGGAAGACAACCAGAGGGTGGGCCAGCCAGAACACATAAACATATCACTACATTGATAAAATTGGGAAAGCTAAATTTCTTATTAGGGTGAATTTATTGAAGAGTTACTGGTGTGTGCCTTTAACTGAGAAAGGAAAGAATATTTTGGCTTTTGTAACTCCATCTGGTTTATATGGATTAATGTGTTACCATTTGGCATGAAAAAAGCCTTTACAATATTCCAAAGGATGATTAATTCAGTAATCCAGGGGTTGACACATACAGATGCTTATAACATTCTGGAGAGACTGAGGTGCTAATGCTATGCTGTGTTGAGCAAAAACATGCAGCCTTTTGTTGTTTGCAGACAGTTTAAAATGTTGCTGATAAGCATTCCCCTGATCTTGGAGCTCTTTGGCCAGATTTGTTGCGTAGTTCATGAGACACTTGGCCTTCTCTGAGACGCCAAAGTGAGTAAGTAGGTTGCAAAACAGTCTTTCAAACTTACAAACGGTTACATTCTACTACGCCTCTGGCTGTTTGTTCGGTCAACCGTGATGGGAAGAGCGATTGACCACCTGATAATTTATTTGCTGATGTGACGCTGATTGATTTGCAGTCATTAGTAGCTACGGTCGATTGGAGCAGTGCGAAAGTAGGTTCAGCTGGGTCAGATAGTCCATCATTTGTTCCTAGCTTATTGGACCATTACTGCAAGCAAGCTGCTTGTTGATGCAAGTGATTTGAGCTTGGGCTTGCAGAGTGTCCAATGAGCATGTCCATTATTTATTGCTGGCTTGTTGGCGCGTTGCTGTAGCAAATTAATTTGAGCTTGGCCATTGAGCGTGTCCATTTTGTTTATTGCTGGCTCATTGGCACATTACTGTTGAGTGTGTCTGTTGTAGGGTCTAACTACCACCTAGACCTGATGGGGTCACCAGTGTGATGGATGACCTTTGTGGTCATATGCCACCATGTTGAAATAACGAGACCACACCTGAAGTTGTCAGCCAGTGAAGAGATAAGCATTTATTACAATGTTATCACGTTTGATATAGACACACAATATGTCACCTGGCATCATGACATATGAGGTGCTAATGACCTCATGACATAGCTATGTTGTGTAGGCCAGGGCTTCTCAGTAGGCCTAAGTGTGCTGCTGAGTCACTATGCCTAATAGCTGTAGTGGCTAGTTGCCAGTAGATAGGAGGCTGTTGTGTCTAGCTGTCACAAGACAGGAACTATTAGCACTGGTTCTGCCCACTCCTTCCAATGCTATACCATTACCCTGTTTTAAAACCTGATTTTGACAGACCATTTTCTTTAGCAGTGGATGCCAGTAAAGGGGCAGCAGGTGCAGATTTGTTTCAAAAACATGATGAAATTGACCATCCAGTTACCTACTTTTCAAAAAAATTCCATGTTCATCAAAGGAGCTATTCCACTATGAGAATGAACTGTTGACTATAATACTTTCTCTGTAGAATTTTGATATATATCTCGGTATCACTCATGAACCAATTATGATATTTACTGACGACAAGGCTCTGGTGATTTTGAATAAAATGAAGAATAACAACAGAAGATTGTTAAACTGGAGTTTAATATTGCAAGAATATAATTTGCAAATTAATCATATCAGAGGTACAAATAATGTGATAGCATTTTGTTTGTCAAGATGTTAAAATTGATCATGTATAAAAAATATATACTCTCAACATTGGGTTACATTGTTATAACATGTTATAAATTGTATATTTTTTATCATTTTAGTGATTTTAAAGTCAGTTTAGTTATAACTGAATTTTAATTGAAGAGTAAAACTTCCTTTGTAGGGGAAAGTGTGACAGATTATGTTATATTTTATATTGTATGTGGATATGTTTTAAAGGAGATAAATAGTGGCAGGTTTTTTTTAGTGTATGTCACAAACAAATACAAACACTTCAAAATAGATCTCTTTTAAAATTCAAGAGCTTGGCTCAAGCCAGACAGTCCAGGCTCTGAGTGTCTTTGCAAAAACTTTGAAGAATGCCTTTAAGAAATTCACAAGTAGGTATTAATTGGACATGCTGTGGAATAATGGAAAGCAACAGATGAGTGAACTCGGAAGATTAGGTCTGGTGCCACAGTCTGTCTGAATGCAGTTTGCTGTTCTAGGAATGTCATGTAATTTTGCAAGCAGAAAGAGTCAAACAGGCTTTCTCTCTCAGGGTGATATATATGTATATATATATATATGTATACATAGAGAGAGAGAGAGAGAGAGAGAGAGAGAGAGAGAGAGAGAATTCAGTTCTACAGTTTTACACTTCAGCAACTGCAGCTGGCACTGGAAAATGACAAGCTGGCAAACTTGTAGAAAACCTCATTTGGAAGACAGGTTTTGAGTTCTTAGTTCAGCCTGCTCAAAGCACTTGTAGTCTATACAAGAGGAGATGCCTGGCTGTATAATGTTTTGCTTGAATTAAGGGAAACAAAAAGGTACTCTGTGGTGGCCTGAAAGTACTCTGTGGTGGCCTGAAAGTATCTGGCAACCTCAAGTAATTGGCAAAAAAAATCGACGAAAATAAATGAAAAAATCAGTTAGTAAGGGAAACAGAAAAGGAACTCTGGTGAAAGAAGAAGATTATCATCTGGAAAACCCTGATGAGTTTCTTTGGTAATACACTGAAGTGGCTGATCAGAAGGAATCAGTTTGTGTCCAATGAGCAACAAATCTCTCTCTTAAAACTGACAAGAACCTTCCTGAACTGTAACCATTTACCTTTCAAGCATCAAGGCCTGGTGAAATTCATAAATGTTAAATTCTGTGCACAGTATAAGAATTTTCTGCAACCAGTAAACTTGGAGGAATGAGAAGTGAGATTGGACTGTGAATCAAATAACTTTTCTGAACTTATACACACATTACATACAAGTGCACTTAAAATTAGAAGGGGGTTCAATTAAGTTAAGTTAATAGTAATAAGTTAAAATTTGATCCTGTTTTTACGTTTTAAAGAAAATTAAAAGTAACTTTTGTTTAAGTAACCATTTGTCTTGGTGAATTTCTATTACTGCTGGAGTTTGGGGATCCTCTGGGTCCGTAATAATATATATATTAGAAATGTCCAAGGAGGTTCAGTAGGGGTAACATTTGACGCTGAATGTCAAGACCACATTGAATTTAACCTTTAAGGTCATATGAAGTTCAAAAATTGAACTTGCACCAGGGACCCCTCAATGAGTTACAGTGCTGTGTGTTAATTTATGTTCAGAATAAAAACAAGTGGCCAAACCTTGTTTAATATGTGCCCAAAAAAAAGCAAAGCAACATTGGCAGAAGCTCTTTACAAGCCCAAACTTGGCCACAAATGAAAATGCTACGTACAATATCAGGAAAGGAACTGGGATGGCAGAAGTTCTAAGATGTCAAATGATTGTTTGGATTGAATGTACAATGTCTCACAAAGCAGCATTAGATGCCCTGGGCATGATATTGCAAGATAACCATGGAGGAGCCATTAATTTTGGTTGGAAATTACAGACAAACATTGGCTGTTATTCCAAGAGGCAGACAAGCAGATAAATTTAAGCTTTGCCTAAAGTCATCATATCTATGGAGAAATGTTAGAAAATTCCACCTGTCTACCAACATGAGAGCCCATCTACATGGAGATCAGTTATATGGGCAATTTGCAAACAACTTATTGCAATTAGGCAATGGCAAAATCAAATTAGATGGACAAGGAACCATTGACATGAGACCAATCAGTATAAAAGTATCATCTGTTCATGAACTGAAAGCAAAGGTCTTCCCAAACCTTTCTGAAAACTACCAGAATCACAGGTGGTTGTGTGAAAGAGCAATATTAGCTCCAAAGAACAATGCTGCTAATGCCATCAATACAGAGCTTTTGGAGCAGCTACTTGGTAATGTTCACTGTTGCGTCAGTTGACACAGTTCCTGATCTGACTCAAGTGGTCAACTATCCCAATGAGTTTCAAAATTCATTGGAACCTCCAGGAGTCCCAGCATATTGTCTGATCATGCTCCTTCATAACTTGGATCCACCACACATGGACAATGGAACAAGACTGGCTGTTAAAAATCTTATGCCCCATGTTGTTGAGGCGGCAATACTTTCTGGAGTTGGCAAGGGAGACGATGTATTAATTCCAAGAATTCCCATCATTCCCACTGACATGGTGCTTGAGTTCAAGAGACTTCAATTTCCCTTACGTCTGAGCTTCACCATGTCCATCAACAAATCCCAAGGATAGATGTTGAAGGTAGCTGGATTGCAATTGGAAGAGGCCTTCTTTTCCCATGGACAGCTCTATGTTGGATGTTTGTGTGCTGGAAGCCCGAACAGTCTTTAGGTAAATGCTCCAGGTGGAAAAACTAAGACCTGTAGTGTTCACACTTTGTGGGCTTGGAGAAGGATGTCACGCACACCAAAGCCTTGAAGTTGAGACTGGATTATTGCACTAGCCATCATGTTTATGTGAGCCCCAGGTGCTGACATCAGGGCCCCGCGTCATCGGAACGCTGGCCTCAGGTTGGCTGGTGTTCCCTCCACAGTTCACTGTCTTCCCACCATGCGGGAAGTCACCTGGGATGACAGCCAATGTCACCCCCAGGTCTGTGTGGTTGCCGCATTTGTCTCCCTTCACAGGGAGCTTCAGAATATCATTTATTATGAAACCCTTAACTGAGAATTGTTTGTCTATGTTTTGCCAGAATCAACTTTGTTCAAACTGTGCATCTCTGTTACAAAGAATATAAATATGTTTGAAAAAATAATTTATGCAGAATGAACATGAAATTTTTTAGGTATTTTCTTTCAACCATGTAGTCAAAAATGGAGTGTTTTATTTTCCGGGCAACAATGGGTATCCTGCTAGTAGTTGATAAAATGTAAATACTGTACAGTACCTATAAAAATACACAATAATCGGTAATAATTGTAATAATACTGTATGTGTACTGGACTTGCCATGACTGGTACTAAAGTGTATATAATGTGAAATCAGCTGCACAGTGTAGGGACACTGTGGACATATCTTGGACATATCTGCAAACAGATGTTACTTGATTGGGTATAAGTAAAGGTTTGGCTGAATTTTGAGGTCCTTTCTTGCAATGAAAAAGCCCAACTGTAAAGGCAGAGATTTTCTGCCCTTTCATCAGGGAATTTGACTTCTTGAATGTGCCGTGGCTGGCTCTGAGGTGCCAACCGCGGCCCCTCCTGGAGAAAGATAATTGGCTGGGCGCTGCGCTCCGCTAGCTGGCTTGAATGTACAGTGACGTCGTCAGCCTGAGATGCAGGAGCAGGATTTTTAAAATGCCAACAGTGTGAATGGTAGGGAGGCAATGCAGGCATGTTCCCATTGAGGAATAGTCATGAGGGTTTAGAATAGCAGTGAAGAAATAATGAGTTCTAATTGGGAATACGCTGAGATTAGGCTGTTTTCTCGACCTCATGACTCAGGAAGCCCAGGAAAGGGAGCTCACAGGGATCATGAGAGATGGCCCAACCTTTGAATGACTGGCCAGTGCACTTTCAGCATATGGTCACAGCCGAAGTAATGGCCAAAAAGTCACCAAGCTTAAGAGCCTGAGGAAGAAGTTCCACACTGTGCTGGATCATAAATGGAGGAGTGGCAGCAGATGTTTAGACTGGCAGCACTTCGATCAATGCCACAACATCTGGGGGACTAGCTTCTCAGCAACACCACTGAGTTTGTTTAGTGCATTGGAGAGCCCTGCTTCCCCAGTGCTCATCCCTGAGACATGCTGATTGATAAGGGGAAGGTCACTGCAGACCATGCTACTGGTGTGGATATGGATGTGTCTGGAAGCAATGACATGGTCGCAGAAACCACTGCCAATGTCAAGGGCCAGAAGGTACTGTCATCTGAGGAGACAGGTATGTTATCATCATGGTTTTATGTGTCAAAAAGCACGCAATTCCACTATTGATCCCTTTTTCTTGATACGTCCCACAAAACCCAGGCAAGACTCAAGGGTCAGCTTATCTCAAAGGAGTTGGAGAAGATGATGATGTTGCTGGACAAGGAGGAAAGAGAGAGGTATCACCTGCGTGCTGAGATGCAGCTGAATCAGGAGAGAGCAATGCTTTCCAAACTGAGGGCAGAGGAGGATGCAGCATGCCGGGTGGAAGTTGCCAAGCAGGCAGAGGAAGTGTCTGGGTTGTTGTCTGCGCTGTGTGAACTCAGTAGCTGCAATGGGCAGGCAGTCCATCATTTTCCAGAACATAGTCACTCGATTTAAGAATGACTACCCTCCTCTGCAACCGTACCTGCAGCACTACGGTTCCCATCTTTGTGCCTCTATCTGAGGAGCCTCCATCTGTGGCACCTCTATCTGTGGAGCCTCCATCTATGGTGCTACCATCTGTGGTACCTCAATCTGTGGCGCCTCCATCTGTGGCATCACCATCTGTGGCGCCTCCAGCTTGATGCCTCCTGTGGTGCCAACATCTTTGGCGCCTCTATCTGCAGACCCTCAATCTTTGAACCTCCATCTGCAAAGACTCAATCTGTGGCGCCTCCATCTGTAGTATCTCCATCTGTGGTACCTCCATCTATGGTGCCTCCATCTGCGGACCTTCAATCTTTGAACCCATCTGCAGAGATTCAATATGTGATGCCTCCATCTGTGGTACCTCAATGTGCGGGGACTCAATCTGTGATGCCTCCATCATGGTGCCTCCATCTGTGGCATTTCCACCTGTGGTAACTACATCTGTGGTACCTTCATCTGTGGAGCCTCCATCTATGGCACCACCATCTGTGGAGCCTCCATCTGCAGAGCCTCCATCTGTCATCCCTCCATCTGTGGTGCCTCCATCTGTGGTGCCTCCATCTGAGGTGTTTCCATCTGTGAGGCCTACATCTGTGGTGCCTCTATCTGTGACACTTTTATCAGTGGCGCCTCCATCTGTGGTGCCCCCATCTGTGGCACCTTCAGCTTGATGCCTCCTTCTGTGGTGCCTACATCTTTGGCGCCTCTATCTGCAGACCCTCAATCTTTGAACCTCCATCTGCAGAGACTCAATCTGTGACGCCTCCACCTGTAGTATCTCCATCTGTGGTACCTCAATCTGCGGAACCTCCATCTGTGGAGCCTCCATCTGCGGAGCCTCCATCTGCGGAGCCTCCATCTGCGGAGCCTCCATCTGTGGTGCCTCCATCTATGGCGCCTCCAGCTTGGTGCCTCCTTCTGTGGTGCCAACATCTTTGGCGCATCTATCTGCGGACCTTCAATCTTTAAACCTCAATTTGCGGGGACTCAATCTGTGGCGCCTCCATCTTGATGCCTCCACCTGTGGCACCTCCACCTGTGGTAACTACATCTGTGGGACCTTCATCTGTCGTGCCTCTTCCTGTGGAGTTTCCATCTTCAGTGCCTCCATCTGTCATCCCTCCATCTGTCATCCCTCCATCTGTGATGCCTCCATCTGTGGTCCCTCCATCTGTGCTGCCTCCATCTGTGGCACCTCAAGCTTGATGCCTCCTTCTGTGGTGCCTACATCTTTGGCACCTCTATCTGCAGATCCTCAATCTTTGAACCACCATCTGCAAAGACTCAATCTGTGATGCCTCCAACTGTAGTATCTCCATCTGTGGTACCTCAATCTGTGGAGCCTCCATCTGCGGAGCCTTCATCTGTGGTGCATCCATCTGTGGTGCCTCCATCTGTGGTGCCTCCATCTGTTGTGCCACCATCTGTGGTACCACCATATATGGCGCCTCCAGCTTGGTGCCTCCTTCTGTGGTGCCAACATCTTTGGTGCATCTATCTGCAGACCCTAAATCTTTGAACATCAATCTGCGGGTACTCAATCTGTGATGCCTCCATCATGGTTCCTCCATCTGTGGCATCTCCACTTGTGGTAACTACATCTGTGGTACCTTCATCTGTCGTGCCTCTATCAGTGGATCCTCCATCTGCAGAACCTCCACCTGTCATCCCTCCATCTGTGGTGCCTCCATCTGTGGTGCCTCCATCTGTGGTGCCTCCATCTGTGTGCCTCCATCTGTGGTGCCTCCATCTGTGGCACCTCTATCAGCGGACCTTCAATCTTTGAACCTCCATCTGCAGAGATTCAATCTGTGACACCTCCATCTGTAGTATCTCCATCTGTAGTACGTCAATCTGTGGCACCTCCATCTGGGGTGTCTCCATATGTGGCACCTCCATCTGAGGCACCTCCATATTGGTGCCTACATCTGTGGCACTTCCATCTGAGTTGGCTCCATATGTGGTACCTCCATCATGGCACCTCCACCTATGGTGCCTCCACCTGTGGTTCCTCCACCTTAATGACTCAACCTTTGGCACCTCCATCTGTGGTCTTTGGTGCGTCCATCTGCAGCACCTCCATCTGTGGTTTCTCCATCTGCAACGCCTCCATCTGTGTCACCTCCATCTGCGGTGCCTATGTTCTGCTCTCCTTTCCAAATGAAATTGCCCCGCTTCTCCTTAACTTCTGTTGGAATCATTTTCTGATCTCAGATTCTCAGACCTATGGACATCAGAGTTCAAATGGCATTAATGGGCCTACTGAGGGTTTGCTGGTTCTCTGTCTGGATACTAAGACTGGCTGAAAACATTACAAGCCTCTTTCATGCCTGCTCCGCCATGATCCACTCTCGGGCTCTTTCCATGTCGGCGTGTATGAATGATGTCAACTCGGCGGGTGGCATTATGGCTCCATTTGACCCACCTCCATCGGCTCCGGAGGGAGCAATGAGGCACGGCTTGACATGAATATGGCACCGGAGTTGTCTTTTCGGGGTTCTCCATGAAAGGTAAGTTTTATGTTTTCCCTCCTCGCTTTCAGCCGGACTCCAGGTGGAGGCCTCGTATGAAAGGGCCTATAGAAAACAGAGCAGTACAAGAACCAGCTCTTCAGTCCACATGTTTATGCCAACCATGAAGTCCAAATGAAACCTAAACTAAACTTTAAGTTTGGTAGTTTTCCCTCCATCCCCTTCATATTAATTTGTTTATATAAAAGCCTTTTAAAAGGAATTATTGTATCTACTTTCTCGAGTACTCCTGTTAACTCATTCCAGACACACCCACCACCCTCTGGGTGAAATATTCACCCCACAAATTTCCCTTCAACCTGCTCTCCCTCACTTTAAATGCACGTCCTCTACTGTGTGACACTTTTACCCTGGGGAAAAGATTCTGATTGCTTTCCCCATCAATACCTCTTATCATTTTATAAACTTGATCAAGTTGCATACAGCTCCCTATGCTCCAGAGAAAACAAGGTAAGAGTGTCCCATAACTACAAACCAGGCAACATCCTAGTAACCCTCCTGTCCCTTTCCAAAGCCTCCACATTCTTCCTGCAATGTGGAGAGCAGATCTGCAATTATTCCAAGTTCAGTCTTACGCATGCTTAAAAAGAGGAAAATTAGCTTCCTTACTCTTGCATTCATTGCCCTGTCCAATGAAGGCAGGCATGCCACCTGCCTTCTTAACCACCCTATAGACTTGTGTGGTCACTTTCAATGGCACAATCAGTAAATGAACCTTTCTTATTTCTAACCTTTATCCCCGCTACGTCAGTTGGCCAGCCCACCATTTGGTTCATTCTGAGTGCAGTTGTGACACTCTCCCTGATGAGCAATGCAATGCCTCCAGCTCTTTTCCCTTCTTCTTAATCCCATCTGAAACAACAAAATGCAGAAACATCAAGCTGCCAATCCTGTCCGGAGGGCCTGCATCTCCGTGTCTTCCCTCTGCGCCTGTGCCAGTTGGGTCCAGTCAAGGCCGGGGGCGAGGGTGTTGATTGCTGGTCAGGAAAGCGCGTCCGCCTTGACGTTGTCTCTATCTGCCCTGTGCCAGATGTCGGTGGTGAACTCCAACACGTAGGAGAGATGGCATTGCTGGCAAGCCGACCACAGACCCTTGGCCATCGTGAGGGCCTGTGTGAGGGGCTTGTGGTCGGTGAACGCCGTGAATGGCCTGCCCTCCAGGAAGTACCAGAAGTGCCGAATAGCCAGGTACAGCACCAAGAGCTCCTGGTTGAAGGCATTGTACGAACTTTGGTGGGCGAAGGTACCTGCTAAAGAAGGCCAGAGGGTGCCACTGTCCATCAACCCATTGCTCGAGCATGCCCCCAATGGCCGTGGCTGAGGTGTCTACTGAGAGCGCGGTGTTTTCCTCCAGCACGGGTGAATCAGTAAGATGGTGCTGGCCAGAATGTCCTTTGTTGTTGCGAAAGCACCCTCTGCCTCTTCTGTCCAGACCAGGACTTTATGTTTAGCCGCGATCAATGGAAACAGTGGCCGCATGATGCAGGCAGCGCCGGGGATGATCCGATGATAAAAGTTCACCATACCTACGATTTCTTGTAGGTCCTTGAGGGTGGTGGGTTTGGGAAACTGCCGGATGGCCGCGACTTTTTCTGGCGCCGGGGCGGTTCCTGCTGCCGAGATGATATGTCCCAGGAAATGCAGCGTCTGCTTGCCGAACTGACACTTGGCTACGTTGACTGTGAGGTCAAATTCCGCCAGGCGGGCAAACAGGATGCGGAGATGGGCCTTGTGTTCCTCGTGGTCACAAATGGCGACAAGGATATAATCGAGATAAATAAACACAAAGTCCAGGTCCCTGTTCACTGCATATGAGGCGCTGAAAAGTCTGGGCTGCGTTCTTAAGCCCGAAGGGCATGTGCAAGAATTTGAAAAGGCCGAATAGGGTGATGATCGTCGTCTAACCAATGTCCTTGGGGTGGACTGGGATTTGATGATAACCCCGGACCAGGTCGACTTTCGAGAAGACCTGCGTGCCGTGGAGGTTGGCCGTAAAGTCCTGGATGTGGTGTTTTGGGGATCTGTCCAATGTGGTCGCGTCATTCAGGCATCAATAGTCCCCACAGGGTCTCCAGCCTCCAGAGGATTTGGGGACCATGTGAAGAGTGGATGCCCAGGGGCTGTCCAAGCAGCAGATGATACCCAACTCCTGCAGGCAAGAGAACTCCTCCTTGGCTAATTGCAGCTTCTCAGGTGGAAGTCGTTGGGCCTTGGCATGCAGCGATGTGATGTTATACCCCGTGCTGGGTTAAGGTGGCATTGAACCATGGATGCAGGATGGAGGGGAACTCATTGAGTATGCTGGAATACTCATCCCTGGGAGCAGTGACGGCAGCGATTTCGGACTTGCAGGCATCCGTGGCATCGAGGCAAACCAAGTGGAAGCATTAACCAGTCTTTTGCCTTTCATGTCTACTAGTAGGCCGTGCGCTCTGAGGAAGTAGGCCCCCAACAGCGCGGTACCTACTGAGGCCAGCATGAACCTGCAGTGGAATTTCTCTTTCCCAATTTGGTTCTGCACCCTGCAGGTGCCAAAGGTTTTGAGGGCGGAACTGTTGGCTGTCCGCAGGGTGGGACCACGAGTTCAGGTGCATGTCTCGAGGGCGGTTGGGGGTAAGACACTCAGTTCTGCTCCAGTGTCCACCAGGAAACATCGGCTGGTGGACTTATTGGTCACATGCAGGAGGCTGTTCGCGTGGCCAGCCGTCACAGCCATCAACGGCAGTTGGCCGAGTAATTTCCCTGCTAGGTACAAGGTTGCTTGCACTTATGAGCTTGTGCCCCCCAGTATTGATGATAGAAGCACCAGGTGGGCTGGTGCTCCTCTGGCTTGTGCTTGGGGGGGGCTGCGGCCAGCTGGTTCCTGGACGGGTGACTTGGCTGAGGGTGGCTTCGTTCTCCTTCTTGGTGCACCAGAGGGTGTCCTCTCGGGCTGTGACTTGCTGTGGGTCCATGAAGTCCTTGTCCACCAGCAGGAGCTGAATGTTCTCAGACATCTGCTCCAGGAAAATCTAGCAGAATAAGAAGCAGGGCTTGTGATCTTCTGCCAGCGCCAGCATCTTGTCTATGAGGGGCAATGGCGTTCGATCTCCCAACCTATCCAGATGCAGGAGTCTGGAGGCCCGCTGTTGTGGAGAGAGACCAAATGTACCCAGAATGAGGTTTTTGAGGGCAGGGTATTTACCCTCAGCTGGAAGGTTGTGGATGAGATCGTGCACCCTGGCTGTGGTCTCCTCGTCCAGCATGCTCATGATGTGGTAAAACATGTTCCTGAGGTGAAACTGCACCTCCGCCTGCCTGAACCATGTACGCAGAAGATGAGTCTAGAAGTGGGGCAGTTTGATAGCAACTGCGTTGATCTCGGCGCGATTCATGTTTTGACACCAGAAAAACATCTGGGCTTCTCAGGGTCACCAATGTAGCAGTAGCTACAGCGAAAAAACTCACAGCCACCACGTTGGATGAACTCAACAACTGTTTTATTCAAATCCCGCGTGCGCCCCTATAAGGGCAGTGTGAGCTCGGCCACCATGTGTGTGGTGACATCATATTGGCTGCCCGAGGCGCGCGATGGGCTGGAAACATGAGCCAAAGGAGAACCCCTGATGGCACCATCTTCTCATGGCTGCCCTGCCACGTGGTGGTACAAACGGGGCCGGTTCACCATGAGAGAGTGCGCCGCCACAGCCTCTCAATTTGTGAAGTGATGTGCCTCTCAAGTGAGATGTGACAGTCGTAGGGAAACTCCCCTCTCCCTTGTGCCACATCTGCAAGAAGTGCATGCAGATGGGTGAACTGGAAGACCATGTTAGGAATCTAGAGTAGTAGCTGGAAGACCTTCAGCTCATAAGGGAGAATGAAGCAGTCATAGATCAGAGTCACAGGGAGGTAGTCACACCCCGGCTGCCAGAAGCAGGAAGTTGGGTGACTCAGAAAGGAGAGAACAAAAGTGAGCAGGCAGGTGGGGCAGATCACCCGTGTGACCATTCCCCTGAAATAATAAGAATATCATTCTGGATTCTGTTGAGGGGGGGGTGAATATGACCTACCAGGAGGGAGCCATTGTGTCAGGGCCAAAGGCACTGAACCTGCCCATGTGGTGCAGAAGGGTGGGATGGAGAAGAGGAAAGTTGTAGTTATAGGGGACTCTTAAGTTAGGAGGAAGACAAGAGATTCTGTGGGCATGAGAAAGACACCCGCATGGTATAATGCCTCCCACCAGGATCCAGGATGTCTCTGATTGGGTCAACTTCATTCTGGTGCAAGAGGGAAAGCAGCGAGAAGTCATGGTACAGGTTGGAACCAACAACATAGGTAGGAAAAGGGACGAAGTCCTGAATAGTGAGTTTAGGGAGCTAGACAGAAGGCTGAAGAACAGGGCCTCAAGGGTAGCTCTCTCAGGATTGGAGGAGATGGCAGATGAATGCATGGCTGAGGAGTTGGTACAGGAGTCAGGGGTTTAGATTTTTGGGTCATTGGGATATCTTCTAGGGAAGGTGGGACCTGTACAGATTGGTTGGCTACTCCTGAACTCAAGGGGGAGCAATATCATTGTGGGAAGGTTTGCCAGTGTGGTTTGGGAGGGTTTAAATTAGTTTGCAAGGGAGATGGGACCTGGAGCAATAGGTCAGTAGAAGAAGTACATGGAGATCTATCATTTAGAGAGGCTTTGAGGAAGGAGAAGCAGAATATAGAGTATAAAAGTAGTAAGGTAGAAGGGCTAAAGTCCATGTACTTGAATGCAAGAAGCATCGGGAATAAGGGTGTTGAACACAGCTTGGATACACACATGGAACTATGATAATAGTGGCCATTATAGAGACTTGGCTGGAACCAGCGCAGGAATAGATTCTGAATATTCCTGGATTTCAGTGTTTAAAAAGGGATGGGGGGGGGGGAATGGGAGGAGGGGTGACATTACTGGTCAGGGATACTATTACATCTGCAGAAAGGGTGGGTAATGTATCAGGATCCTTTATTGAGTCAGTATGGGTGGGAGTTACGCTATTGTAAGTATTCTACAAGCCCCCTGGTAGAAGCAGGGATTCCAAGGAGCAGACTGGGAGGCATATCTTGGAAAAGTGCAAAAATAACAGGGTTGCTATCGTGGGTGACTTCTACTTCATTAATATTGACTAGCACCTGCTCAGTTTAGATGGGGCAGGGTTTGTAAGTGTGTCCAGGATGGATTCCTGTTACAGTATGTTGACAGGCTGACTAGGGGGTATGCCATATTAGATCTAACATTAGGTAATGAACTGGGTCAGGTTACAGATCTCATGGACAAGGACAGAGTCAGAGAGGACAGGAAAATATTTAATTGGGGAAGGACAAATTATGAGACTATAAGGCTTAGACTTGTGGGTGTGAATTGGGATGACAATTTTGCAGGGAATTGTACTATAGATATGTGGTCAATGTTTAGGGATCTCTTGCAGGATGTTAGGAATAAATTTGTCCCTGTGGGGCAGAGAAAGAATGATAGAGTGAAGGAACTATGATTGACAAGAGATGTGGAAAATCTAGTCATGTGGAAGAAGGCAGCATACATGAGGTTTAAACAGCAAGGATCAGATAGATCTCTTGAGGAGCATTGGGTAGCAAGAAATTAGCTTAAGAGCGGGCTGAGGAGAGCAAGAAGGGAACATAAAATGTCCTTGGTGAGTAATGTTAAGGAAAACCCCAAGGTCTTCTTCACTTATGTGAAGAACAGAAGGATAACAGGACTGAAGGTAGGACCGATTAGAGATACAGGTGAGAAGATATGCCTGGAGGTCCTCAGTTAATGCTTCTCTTCAGTATTCACCAAGGAGAGGGTCCTTGATGACGGTGAGGATGAGTTGGGTGGGATTAATGTTCTAGAGCATGTTGATAATGTGATGGAGCAATTAAAATGCATTAGGATGGCTAAGTCTCTGGGGCCTGACAGAATATTCCCCAGGCTGCTCCATGGGGCAAGGGAGGAGATTGCTGAACCACTGGCTAGGATCTTTATGTCCTTGTTATCCATGGGAATGATACTGCAGCATGTTTTCCCCTTGTTCAAAAAAGATAGTAGGGAAAGTTCAGGTAATTATAGACCAGTGAGCCTTCCCTCTGTGGCGGACAAGCCATTGGAAGGATTCTTAGAGATAGGATTTATGGGCATTTAGAGAATCATGGTCTGATCAGGGACAGTCAGCATTGCATCATGAAGGGACAATCATATCTCATAAGCCTGATAGAGTTCTTTGAGGAGGTGACCAGATATATTGATGAGGGTAGTGTAGTGGATGTGGTCAGCATGGATTTTAGTAAGGCATTTGACAAGGTTCTGCATGGTAGGCTTATACAGGCAGTCAGAAGGCATGGGATCCAGGGAAGCTTGGCCACGTGGATTCAGAATTGGCTTGCCTGTGGAAAGCAGAGAGTGTGGTGGAGGGAATACATTTGGATTGGAGGGCTATGACTAGTGTGCCCACAAAGATTGGTTCTGGGACCTCTGCTTTTCATGATTTTTATTAATGACTTGGATGAGGGGGTAGAAGAGTGGGTTGGGAAGTTTGCAGATGACACAAAGGTTGGTGATGTTGTGGATAGCATAGAGGATTGTAGAAGATTGCAGAAGGACATTGCTAGGCTGCAGAGCTGGGCTGAGAAATGGCAGATTGAGTTCAATGTGGAGAAGTGTGAGGTGGTACACTTTGGAAGGACAAACTCCAAGGGAGAGTACAAAATTAATGGCAGGATTCTTGGTTTTGTGGAAAAGCAGAGGGATCTGGGGGTCCATGCCCAAAATTCCCTGAAAGTTGCCTCACAGGTAGAGAGGGCAGTTAAGAAAGTTTATGGGGTATTAGCTTTCATCAGTCAAGGGATTTTGTTTAAGAGCCACAAGGTAATGATGCAGCTCTACAAAACTCTGGTTAGACCACACTTGTAGTACTGTGTCCAGTTCTGGTCGCCTCATTATAGAAAAGTTGTGGAAGCATTGGAAAGAAGATTTATCTGGATGCTACCTGCTTTAGAGAATATGCATTATGAGCAGAGATTAGGAAAGCTAGTGCTTTACTCTTTGGAAAGAAGGAGGATGAGAGGAGACAATTGAGGTATATGAGATATTAAGAGGAATAGTTGGAGTGGACAGCCTGCACCTGCTTCCCAAGATACCACTGCTCAATACAAGAGGACATGGGTTTAAGGTAATGGTGGGAAGTTCAAGATGAAGGTTTTTTACTTAGAGAGTAGTTCGTGTGTGGAATGCACTACCTGGATCAATGGTGGAGGCAGGTACATTGGTGAAATTCAAGAGACTAAACAAGGATATGGATGAATTTAAAGTAGAGGGTTATGTGGGAGGCAGGATCTAAAAGTTGGCACAACTTTGTGGGCCTAAGGGCCTATACTGTGCTTTATTCTTCTATGAAGCAGCCTCATATGTGGCCCCTTGTCAAGGGCCTTTTGAAAGTCCAAACATGCAAAAAAATTCTGATGGTCCAATAACTTGAATCCCTGCCTCTGTACCATCTCATCAGCCACTCATTTGTCTGCTCTATCTTCCTGCTCTGACCTTCCTTAGTTCATGGCACTGGAGTAATCCATCTTGGAGGTCCAGCTTTTCAATCTCTTTCCTAACTCCCCAAACCTACTTTGCAGGACCTATACCCCCTTCCCCATGCTATTGGTACTAATATGTACCACAATCTACTCCACCTCCCCTTAAGAATATTCTCCAACCACTCAGAAATGTCCTAGACCCAAACTCCTGGGAGACCCTTTTGCGACCACAGAATCTCCTATCAAATCCCCTATGACTGTCACTCCATGTAACTTCACCCTTCCCTTTTGAGGCTCAGAACTGACCAGAGTGCTATTGGTCTTGCTGCCCCCCCCCCCCACCTCCACCAGAAGTATCCAGAGGGGTATGCTTGTTGCTGAGGGGAATAGCCACAGTGGTGTTCTGCAGTGACTGTCTATTCCCCTTCCCTCTCCTAACAGTCACCCAGTTACCTGTCTCTTGCCTCTTAGGTGTGACTGTCTCCTTATAGCTTCTGTCTATCACCCCTTTACCCTCCCTAATGATCCAGAGCTCCAGAGAACATTACAATGCAGAAAACAGGCCCTTCAAGTCTGTGTTCATCCAACTCCAGTTCCCTAATAAGATCTGAAAGGAATTACATGCAAGAGATGCATCTCTTGCAGGTGTAGTCATCAGAGACACTTGTGCTGTCTCAGATTTCCCACATCCTGCAACTGGAGTATTCCACGGTCCTAGCTTCCATTTCTACTACCTACTCTAGGTAACTATGAAAAGGTCTTATCTGTAGCATGTCCTCAACCTCTGTTTGCCAAAGCATCTTGAGCCAAAGCCTCTAACTATCCACTCCGACACAGGGCCACTTACAATGGCCGCTCCACTTGAGCTTCCCTTCATTTTATTTGCAACTGGCTCTATCTGTAGGGCAGATTCATGCCAATTGCCGCCTGTATTCATCCTGTCAAACCCAGCAAGTATTTTGTAAATTTCAATGAGATCACTTCATTCTTCTAAACAACAACAAAAAAAAACAGTCCGGTGTTTTCTATCTCTCCACATATAGCAAATATCATCTCAGGAATCAAACTAGTTAATTCAAGATTCTTTTATTGTTAAGTAATAAAACAGAAAATGTAATATTATACAAAATTTCCTTTAGTTTGCCAGAAGGAAAATGAAGAGACACTGCTAGTATTGCTCAGAACCCCTTACAGTAAGAGAAAGAGAAGCAAAAGAGAGTCACTTCAGAGTCGCTGAATGTCCATGGAGACATCTCCAGCACTCCCACTGCACCTGCAACTGCACAGACCCTTGATCTTTCTGTTGGCAACCCAAGCTTGAGATCTAAACCTCTGATACAATCATGAAGCCTTCAACATATGAGGCCTTTCAGGAGTCTTTCTTTCCCTCAGCACCCTCTTGAACCCTGATTCGAATACCTGGTTCCCATGTGCCAGTCTCAAGCAGCCCACAGCCCTTTGACTGGAAGTCACCAACAGCCTGTGTGGGTCCTTCAGCTGCTGAGCCTCTCGCTAGTCCGCTGCTATGGTCACTGTCCTGTAGGATATTCTCCTATCCTTCTCAGGGAGGGGGCAGGTTGGGGAGGGGTGTTCTCCCAATCTCTGGTGCCCTGAATTCATTTATTCATTGGATTCCTACACCAAATGTAGATACACAAGGCACTGCAGATGTTGGAGTATCAGGCACAACAAAATCTGCTTGAGAAACTCAATGGGTTAAGTAGTATTGGTCTTGAAAAGTTCCAGCCTGAAATTGTGACTACCTGTTTTCTCCCACACATCCTGCTCAACCTGCTGAATAACTCCAGCAGATTGTATTATGTCAAGTGTTTTATTTATTTAGATAAGGAGACCAGAACAAAATAGTATATTCAAAGCGAAGTGTCAGCAAATTCTTAAATAACTGGACAAAAACATTCAAATATGCTCTTAATATGTCCAACATATCATATCTTCCTAATTGCTTGCTGGACCTGAATGCTAGTTTTCAGTGACATATTGTGCCCCTTTGAACATGAATATTTCTCAGTCTGTAAACATTTCACAATATTCTGTATTTCTAAGTTATGCTCTAGAGTAGAATGACCTCACATTTCATTCCATTTGCCATCTCCTTGCCTACCAATTTGGTTTTGAAACTTTTAATTCCACATCATCCAATCTGCTTGGTATCTTATTTAAAGCCTTCTGAAAATCTAAACTCTCCATATTCACTGGTTCTCTTGACTTCTGGAAAAGAAGGTAACATACATATAGAATCTATTGCAGTCCAGTTTTAAGTTTCTCATATCCTGACTTGCCTTTCTTCATCAATTTCTTGAGCCTCCTTTACCAGGATCTAAAATGCTTCCACAATGGCACTACTGTAACCAGGTGTGCAGCTTTGGTCACCATCTTACAAGTTGGAGAGGTTTCAGAAAAGATTCACAAGGACGCTGCCAGGACTGGAGGCTTTGAGCTATAAGGAGCGATGAGTTAGACTGGAACTGTTTTCCTTGGAACAAAGAAGGCTGAGGGGTGTCTTTACAGATGTTTATAGAATTGTGTGTACAGATAGGTGGATGGTCATAGTCTTTTACTTGGGGAATAAGAGCCAAAAATGAGAGGACAGAGGTTTAAGGTGAGAGGGGGCAAGATTTAACGATGATCTGAGGCACAACTTTTTCTGCAGAGGGTATTGGGTATATGGAAAATGCTGCTAGAGGAAGCGTAAAGGTTGAACATTTACAATGCTTAAAAGACATTTGGATAAGTACATGAATAGGAGAGGTATAGAAGAATACATGCCAAATGCAGGCAAATGGAACTAGCTCAGGAAGACCACTTGTTGACATGGAAAAATTGGATTGAAGGGCCTGCTCAGACACCAGGTACTTTATTAGCTACTTTTTAAATTTAATTATACTGTAGCGGCTCACCACTAGGCAGGTGAACCGGCCCCGCATGTAAGCCATGCGAAGGGGCAGCTGGCCAAAATGGCACCTTTGGGAGTTTTCCCTTCCTCCGAAAGCTGCGTTCCCAGTAGATGTACTCAATAGTAGACAGGGGTTTGCCTGTGATGTCCGGGGCTGTGTCCTCTACCTTTTGCAGAGCTTTGTACTCGGGGGGTATTGGTGTCCTCATACCAGAATGTGATATAGCCTGTCAGCACAATTTCTACCACACATCCGTATAAATTTGCCAGGGTTTCTGATGTCATAACAAACAAACTCCTGAGGAAGTAGAGATGCTGACATGCTTTCTTCATGATGTCATTAGTGTGTTGGGTGGAGGTAAGATCCTCCAAGATAGTGACTCCCAAGAACTTAGATTTGCTCACCCTCTCCACATCTAATCTTCCAATGACCCATGAATGAGACCATGGTCAATGACAGCAGAAACCAACAGAGATGACAATCCCTCATCCTCCTCACATCCCACTTCCCTTCCATCCAACAAAGTACAGATAATGTAAAAAAAATATTTATCACCCTTTCTGTCACCACAACATTTTCTCATAGCTAAGAATTGCAAACTACAAGAGAATACATATAGATAAATACCATAACATGACAATGGTATCAGACATCAACTTATTCCATGATATTAGACATAATTCAAAGTTTACAGGCAGGTTCTGCACATGGTCCATTTTCGACAGAATCCTGTGTGACTTCATTCTTTGTGGGCTATAAAAACAATGCAAATGGCTAAACCATTTTATTCAAATATTCTAAAGAAAGCAATCAATAAATATAACCATATAACCATATAACCACTTACAGCACAGAACAGGCCAGTTCGGCCCTACTAGTCCATGCCGTAACAAATTCCCACCCTCCTAGTCCCACTGACCAGCACCCGGTCCATACCCCTCCAGTCCCCTCCTCTCCATGTAACGATCCAGTCTATCCTTAAATGTAACCAATGATCCCGCCTCAACCACGTCTGTCGGAAGCTCATTCCACATCCCTACCACCCTTTGCGTAAAGAAATTTCCCCTCATGTTCCCCTTATAATTTTCCCCCTTCAATCTTAAACCATGCCCTCTAGTTTGAATCTCCTCCACTCTTAATTGAAAAAGCCTATGCACATTTACTCTGTCTGTCCCTTTTAAAATCTTAAACACCTCTATCAAGTCCGGCCTCAATCTTCTACGCTCCAGAGAAAAAAGCCCTAGTCTGCACAACCTTTCCCTGTAACTCAAACCTTGAAATCCTGTCAACATTCTCGTGAACCTTCTCTGCACTCTCTCTATTTTGTTTATATCTTTCCTATAATTTGCTGACCAAAACTGTACACTGTACTCCAAATTTGGCCTCACCAATGCCTTGTACAATTTCATCATAACCTCCCTACTCTTGAATTCAATACTCTGATTTATGAAGGCCAACATTCCAAATGCCTTCTTCACCACACCATCTACCTGAGTATCAGCCTTGAGGGTACTATTTACCATCACTCCTAAATCCCTTTGTTGCATCTCAATAGCCTACCATTTAATGCATATGACCTATTGAGATTTGCCTTTCCAAAATTTAACACCTCACACTTATCTGTATTAAATTCCATCAGCCATTTCTCAGCCCACACCTCCAGCCTTCCTAAATCACCTTTTAATCTACGGTAATCTTCCTCACTGTCCACAACACCACCAATCTTTATATCATCCGCAATCTTGCTTATCCAATTCTCCACCCCTACTTCCAGATCATTAATATATATAACAAACAATAGTGGACCCAGGACTGATCCCTGAGGAACTCCACTAGTCACCGGCCTCCAAATGGACAAACAATTTTCTACCAGTACTCTCTGACACCTCCCATCCAACCATTGCTGAATCCATTTCACTATCTCCTTATTTATACCTAATGCCTTCACCTTTTTTCCTAACCTCCTGTGGAGAACTTTGTCAAAAGCTTTACTAAAGTCTAAATAGACAACATCCACAGCTTTCCCTTCATCAACCTTTTTTGTAACCCCCTTGAAAAACTAATTCAGGTTTGTCAAGCATGATCTACCCTGACAAAACCATGCTGATTACTCCCTATCAATCCCTGTACCTCCAAATATTTGTAAATACCATCCCTCAGAACACTTTCCATCAACTTGCCCACCACAGATATCACACTCAAGGGCCTATAATTCCCAGGTTTACATTTGGACCCTTTCTTAAACAGCGGAACCACATGCGCAACCCTCCAATCCTTTGGCACTACCCCCGTGGCCAGTGACATCCTAAATATCTCTGTTAATGGCCCCACTATCTGTCCATAAGCCTCCCTGAGTGTCCTTGGGAATATTTTGTCTGGTCCTGGAGATTTATCCACCTTTATCTTTTTCAACACAGCCATCACTACCTCCTCGGTTATCCTTATATGCTTCATGACCTCCCCACTATTTTTCTTTACTTTAACTGGTTCAATATTTTTTCTCTAGTGAATACCGAGGCAAAGAAATCATTCAAAATTTCCCCCATTTCCTCTGACTTCTCACTCAGCCTACCCTCGCTATCTACAAGGGGTCCAATTTTATCCCTCACTAATCTTTTACTTTTAATGTACTTATAGAAACCCTTTGGATTTATTTTTACTCTGTCTGCCAAAGCCTCTTCGTGCCTGTTTTTGGCCTTTCTAATTTCTTTCTTAAGATTCCTTCTACACTCCTTGTAGTCCTCCTTCAAATTGTCAGCTCCCTGCTCTTTATACCTCTTGTACACCTCCCTTTTTCTCCTAACCAAATTCCCAATATTCCTCGAAAACCAAGCCTCCCTATGACTTCCAGCCTAACCTTTGATCCTCACTGGGACATATCTACTCTGTACCCTCAAAATTTCTTTTTTGAATATCCTCCATTTTTCATTTACATCCTTACCTGAAAGTATCCTGTCCCACTCACAAATCCCTTCTTATTCCTTCGATATTTGCTCTTCTCCAATCCAGAACCTCAACTTTAGGCCCCTCCTTGCTCTTCCCTAAAACTACCCTAAAACTAACAGAGTTAAGATCACTAGACCCAATTTGTTCTCCAACATTAATGTCCGATACCTGACCTAGCTCATTCCCTAACAGGAGATCCAGTATTACACCGTACCGAGTCGGTTCTTCTACTAATTGATTTAGAAAACAATCTTGAACACATTTAACGAACTCTACCCCATCCAGCCCTCTAACTGTATGGGTATCCCAATCAATGTGTGGGAAGTTAAAATCTCCCATGATCACTACCTTAGGATTCTCACACATATACGTTATCTCCCTACAAATTTGTTCTTCTAATTTTCTTGGATCATTTGGTAGTCTGTAATACACCCCTATTAGCACACTCATGCCTCCTTCACCCCTCAATTCCACCCAAACAGCCTCACTGGACGATCCCTCCAGACCATCCTGCCACCTCACGGCAGTAATGTCCTCCTTAACAAGCAGAGTAACTCCTCCCCCTTTTTTACCCCCTGATCTATCACATCTAAAACAAATGTATCCTGGAATATTAAATTGCCAGTCCTGCTCCTCCTGTAGCCAGATCTCACTAATTGCCACAATATCATGACCCCAAGTATCTGTCCATGCTCTAAGCTCATCTACCTTGTTCACTATGCTTCTTGCATTAAAATATATGCATTTCAGAGAATGACCCTCACATATATTCTCTTTTCTACCTTTTACCCTAATCTCCATCCTACCTCTGTTATCGTTATTATTCCAATCTAGGTGGCCATGCTCCCTTGACACTGCTCTCCCACTCTGTTCCCCACACCCCTGCCAAACTAGTTTAAACCTTCCCCCACAGCTCCAGCAAATCTGCTTGCCAGCACATTGGTCCCCCTCCGTTCAAGTGGAGTCCGTCCCTTTTGTACAGGTCTGACCTTCTCCAGAAGAGATCCCAATGATCCAGAAATCTTATCCCTTGCCCCCTGCACCATCTCTTTAGCCACGCATTCATCCTCCACATCCTCCTATTTCTACCTTCACTAGCACGTGGCACCGGCAGCAATCCAGAGATTACTACCTTGGAGGTCCTGTTTTTTAACTTCCTACCTAATTCCACATAATCCTGTTTCAGGACCTCATCCCCACTTCTAACTAAGTCATTGGTCCCCTCATGGACCACGACTTCTGGCTGTTCTCCTTCCCCTTGCAGAATGCTATGAACTCGATCAGAGATATGCCTGACCCTGGCACTAGGGAGGCAACAGACCAACCTGGATCCCTGATCTCGTCCCACAAACCTTCTATCTGTCCCTCTGACTAATGAGTCCCCATCTACAAGTATCCTGTTCTTATCCCTCCTTCCCTTCTGAACCTCAGGGGCAGCCCCGTGCCAGAGACCTGACACCCACGACTTGTCCCTATTAGGCTGTTCCCCCCAGCAGTATCCAATGCCAAATAATTTTAAACAAATAATTTTAGAAGGTGGGAAGGTTGCTTCTGTGGAAATAATGTTTGCTTAATCCTTTTTGGCAACATTTCACAAACATTGAACCTACAATCTGCCAGTAGATTCAAAATTATTTATTGTCATTTCATAAAACATATGTTACATTGCACAAAATTGCATTTAGTCTGCCTAAAGTAGGCAAAGATTCACCATCAGCAGAAATTGCCCGGTGCCTTTACAGTCAGAGAAACAAGAAACAAAAGAAAGTCCCTGTGTGAATCCTCTGTAACCCCTTGAGGTTGTTGCCAAACACAGGCATTGCCATCTTGGACCCAGACTCTGCAAAATTTTAAAATAAAGCACTGTCATTTCTTTAACAGGCTGTTTAACACCTGTGCAGATCTGTTGGTAGGAGACTGAATGGTAGAACCCTGTGGAAGAGTGTTGTGTCTCCCCTCCCTGCTCTCCACGGGTCCACACCAGTGGCAACAATGCCATTACAGCAGCTCTGGTAGGACCACCATTTTTTTGTTTGATATCATTAGAAATGCATACACTGTTTCCAATACATTGACTGGAAGAATTTGGTCCAGAAATGTGAATGCATGCATGATATACATGTTGGATACAGTTAAACAAGAAAGTCTACAGATGCTCAGCAGTAAAAGGGCCCAGGCCTGAAATGCTGATTACCCTTTACTTCCTATGGTTGCTGCCAGACTTTGCTGAGTTTCTCCAGCACATTTGTGTATTGCAAATGCTGGATCCAATTTGCCACCATAACCATCCAAACATTGAATAGGATTAAACCTATGACAGAGAGCAATGGGATCTACAGATTCCAACATCATTTGAAGTAGTTATGTAATAAAATTATTAAAATGAAAATAAACAACCAAATTTATATCAAGAAGAAAATAATTAAAAAGCTGACATTTTATCTTTATATGGAATATAGTTGTACCACATCAAAATGGATTGGATTACAATTAATGCATAATTTAAAATATCCACATTTTTAAATATGTATTTGAAAAAGTGGAAAAATAATTATCCTGATGGTATTAGAAATGAATGTGCAACTATCAAGACTCAACATTAAAGCTCTTTTTTTTCTAGAAAAATATGGAATGAAAGATGGTCCCATTGATGCATAATTGCCCTGTAATGTGGTATGTAATGATACCATTAGGTCACCAGGGGTCATCCCGGTGACCTTGTATAGAAAGCAGTCCAGAGCTACAGTCTAGCCTTCCAGGTTTGTCTTGCAGAGAGACAAGACTTCTTAGTTTATTAAAGCTGTCTAATACTCGCACTGCTGATGTGGTTATTGTCAGTACAAGTAAAAACACAAAATGCTGGAGAAACTCAGCAGGTCTATTATGTAGCAAAGGCAGAGATTCACAACTGACGTTTCAGGCTTGAGTCCTTCATCAAAGTATGATAAAATGCTGGAGAGCATCAGAACAAAGAGTGGGAGGGGGAAGGGGAGTGGCAGGGCAGGAGATGATAGGTGGAGAAGGGAGGGAGAGAAAAGCAGCACTGGGGGGAGGAGAAGCAGAGTTGTGTAGGTGAAAGAACTGGAAAGGCATAAAATGGAAACGAGGAAGAAAAGGCGAGCAGGTTGTGGTGAATGTCTGCCAAGCTCCCTGTCTCCCCTCTGGCAAGCCTTGATGTACTAACATTGGCTGTGCATTATCTCTACTGTTAAGGGCACTCCCCTTGGGTAAAACTGTTATGCACCTATTGTCTTTCATTATTGTACCTCAAGTTTCTGCTAATAAAAGCCATGATTATTGTTTGACCACATCGTCTTTGTCTACTTCTTCAACTGGCACTTCAATTCTATTAGCAGAAATGGATGCAGCACTCAAGCCAGAGCGGCTGATAATCGACCAGTCTATCCCAAGAGCCAGAGAAATTTTCAACCACTGGATTGCTTGTTTCGATTACTACATGGCTCGAAACAACGTGGTCGATGAGGCGATACAGTGGGGCCACCTGAACTCTCTGCTGGGTGAGATCCATTTCATCATAACGCAAGGAGCTACCTCTCTGGCTATAATCCGGGAATGTCTGACTGTTTACTATGCAGTGCCACGGAATGTGGTGCTTGCTCGACACCAGTTGCTGACGAGACGACAGAAACCCGGGGAAAGTGATGTTGCCTATGCACTGGCTCTCAACTCACTGGCAAATGAATGTGATGTCAGGCCAGTCAATGTGCAACAACACCGCAATGCCTTGAAGCTGGATGCATTAGTCAAAGGGATTGACTCCAGTTACATCCGACAGAGGCTGCTGGAGATGGAGCCCTTAACCTATGACCGGGCAGTCACTCTAGCCAAAACACTGAGAAGTGCCATGCAGTCCAGTGAAATGCTAGAAACTGAAAAGGAAACATCCAGGAGTGCTGGAACCCCGAAGGAAAGAAAAAGGTTAACTCCTGAAAAATGCTACTTCTGTGATTTTTGCTACCTGCAGCTATTGTGGGAAATTCGGATACTTCGCTAAAGCGTGTAAGATGAAAAGTACTCCCACTGATAAGAAGAAGAAGAGAAACACCAAGAAAATGCATCCTGGAGCTGCAGGAATGGAAGACAACTGTGAAAAGGGGGAATCTTCAGACGAGCAGGCTGAATCGACTTCAAGTGACGGCGAGGTGAAATCCCCTGTGATAGCTCAATTGACTAGAAAGCTTGGGGGATGTTATGGACTGGAACAGTCGACTATGAAGGGGGAGGTGAATGGTGAGACTCTTGATTGTCTAATAGACTCGGGGACTTCTGACAGCTACATCCATGAGAGAGTTGCCAGAGCCTTAAATTTGTGGAGATATCCAGAGAACCGAAAGATATCGATGGCTTGTAGTGAACTTACAAAAGCTGTACAGGACAAATGTAAAATTACTTTAAATTTGCAGGGACATTGCCTGGCTGATGTGTGGCTCTTTATTATGCCAGAGCTCTGCATCCCTGTGGTACTAGGGTTAGATATTCAATCTCAGATGAAGAGTGTAGTATTAAATTTCGGTGGGCTACTACCCACACTTACCATCCCCTGCGCTAGTTACTGCGGTCTGTCCACATTAAAGATCAAAGCTCCCTCAATTTTCAGTGATTTATCCCCCGAGTGTCAACCGATTGCCACTAAGAGCCATTCTTACAGTAAAGAGGATCGTGAGTTTATCAAAGCTGAGACCCAGAGATTGCTTAAAGAGGGAGTAATTGAACCCAGTAAGAGTCCGTGGCGATCCCAGGTGGTAGTTGTGAAAAATCACACTAAGAAACGACTGGGTATTGACTACAGCAAGACAATCAACCGTTACAGTAACCTGGATGCCTACCCCCTGCCATGCATCAATGAAATGATTAATCAGATAGCGCAATACAATGTGTACTCCACTATCAACCTCAAAGCAGCTTATCACCAAATCCCCATTAAAAAAATGGAATGACCCTTTTAAGCCTTTGAGGCTGATGGGGGTTATACCAGTTTAAAAGGGTACCTTTTGGAGTCACTAATGGTGTGTCAGTGTATCAGAGGGAAATTGATAAGATTGTTAGGACGTATGAGTTACAGAGTACTTTTCCCTATCTGGATAATGTCACTATCTGTGGGAAAACACAGGCTGAGCACGACAACAACTTAAAGAAATTTTTAGCAAAAGCTAAAGTACTCAACCTTACATTTAACGAGGGTAAATGTGTGTTCAACACGACAGAGCTACCCATTCTGGGCTACATTGTCCGCAAGAGTGAAATCCGTCCCGACCCGGAAAGAATGACCCCCCCCTTAAGAAGTTACCACCCCCAAACTCAGCAAAAGCCCTTAAAAGGTGTATGGGATTCTTTTCCTACTACTGCAAAAGGGTTCGGGACTACGCCACAAAGGCACGCCCTCTGTTTGACACTAAATCTTTTCCTCTCTCTCCAATGGCCTTGAAGGCTTTCGAGAGAATTAAAGCTGATATTGCCAAAGCTGCCCTCTCGTCCATTGACGAGGATATCCCATTCCAAGTGGAAACTGATGCCTCAGATTGTGCCTTGGCAGGAACCCTTAATCAAAAGGGCAGTCCTGTGGCATTCTTCTCCCGCACATTACGTGGACCCGAAGTTAAACATCCTGCCATTGAAAAAGAAGCCCAGGCTATTATTGAAGTTGTTCGCTATTGGAGACACTTTCTAACCGGCAGAAAATTTACTCTTGTCACTGATCAGAAATCTGTAACCTCCATGTTCAGTACTAAACACAAAAGTAAAATCAAGAACGATAAGATGGCACGCTGGCGAATAGAACTCTCAACTTATAATTATGAGATCCAGTACAGACCAGGCAGGTTAAATGATCCCTCTGACGCATTGTCACAATGTGCTGCTGGTGCTCAGCTGGAGGGGCTAAAAGAGATCCATAGCAGACTCCCCCAGGAGTCACGAGATTCTTCCACTACATAAGGGCTAACAACTTTCCTTATGTACTGAGAATAACCACAACAGCAGTGCGAGTATAAGACAGCTTTAATAAACTAATATGTACACTAAGAGGTCTTGTCTCTTTGCAAGACAAACCTGGAAGGCTAGACTGTAGCTCTGGACTGCTTTATATACAAGGTCACCGGGATGACCCCTGGTGACCTAGTGGTGTAATTACATATCACCACACCTTATTCTCTGGAAGAAGTCAGAAACTGACTAAAAGCTGTCCTGTTTGTGCAGAATGCAAACCGCAATACCTCAAAGCTCCAGAAGCCACTCTCATCAAGGCAACCTGACCTTTTGAGAGGATTAACTTAGATCTTAAAGGGCTGTTACCTTCAACAACAAAAATGTATATTTCCTTACTGTAATTGACAAATATTCCAGGTTTTCCTTTGTGATATCCTGCCCTGACATCTCGTCAGAATCTGTCATTAAGTCACTTGACAGAATTTTCAGCATTTTTGGTTTTACCAATTACATTCATACCGATAGAGGGTCAGTATTCATGAGCGATGAACTGCGGCGAGCCCTGCTACCAAAGGGGATTGCCACCAGCCGTACCATGAGCTACAACCCGCAGGGCAATGGGCAGGTTGAAAGGGCTAATGCTACAGTCTGGAAGACTTAATTTTGCTTTAAAAACACATGGTTACCTTGTAACCCGGTGGCAGGAGGTACTCCCTGAGGCACTACATTCTATTCGGTCATTATTGTGTACTGCAACAAATCAAACACCTCATTTGACTCATAGGGTCAAATTGCCTTTCCTAGGAAATCTGGAACTGTGATGGACTGGCCAGCCTGCTTATCTGAGCCTGGAACCGTGCTGCTGAAGAGCCACGCTCGGGTGCGTAAAACAGACCCTCTAGTCCAACCAGTTCAGCTACTGCATACTAACCCCAACTACGCTCATGTTAAATTCCCAGACGGGAGTACTTACACTGTACCCCTAAGAGATCTGGCCTCGCCTGGTTTGCCCCTTCCTTGCACCCCTTCTCAGAGTGAGCCTGAGAGGTTGGACTCACCACCCCAGCCTGTGACCCCTAGTCAGCTTTCAGATAGCCATGCTGAGGCTCCACTGTCTCACGCTGGTGATTCTGGAGTGGGTCCAGAAGTCAGTCCTTCCCACACTACAGACCCAGGACCTGTACCAGTTCCCAAGTTTGCAAAGGAGCTGCCTGTTTTGAGACAAAGCACCAGAATTCGTAAACAACCTGATAGGCTGACATATTCAAAAAACATCTCATTATATTTTGATTGTTTGCTAGATACTGGCGTATTTTGGCTGTTAGAGTATCTCAAGGCCAAACATAGTATCCATGTATTGCTTGTTTCAGTCTTTCCTAGCAGCTGTCCTTTTGATTTTAACCCTTCTTCTGCCAGGGGGAGACTGTGGTGAATGTCTGCCAAGCTGCCTGTCTCGCCTCTGATGAGCCTTGCTGTACTAACTTTGGCTGTGCATTATCTCTACTGTTAAAGACACTCCCCTTGGGTATAACTGTATATGCATCTATTGTCTTTCATTATTGTACCATGAGTTTCTGCTAATAAAAGCCATGATTATTGTTTGACCACATCGTCTTTGTCTACTTCATCAACTGGCACTTCACAGGTTTAATGGAAAGCAGTGAAGTCAATGTTCATGCCATCCAGCTGGAGGGTTCCCTGATGGAAAATAAGGTGCTGTTCCTCCAATCTGGTCAGGGTGGGACAGTGCATAAGGCCATTGACAAACATGTGAGCATGGGAGTGTGGCTTAGAATTGAAATGGTTGGCCACCGGGAGATCGCTGTGATTGCGAACAGAGAGGAGATGCTGGGTGAAGCAATCTCCCAGTCTGCAACCAGTCTCTCTGATGCTACAAAGGGTGCACCGGATGCAGTAAATACAAATGAAGTGTCTCTTCACTATTTGGGGGCCCGGACTGTGGTGAGGGAGGAGGTGTGGACGCAAGTGTTACACCTCCTGCGGGCACAGGGTAAAGTGCCGGAGATGCGATGGGTGGGAAGGATGAGTGCACGAGGGAATTGCGGAGGGAGCAGTCCCTGTGGAAAGCTGAGAGAGAAGCAGTGGGAAAGATGTGTCTGATGATGTAAAATTATGATTCAATTGGGTGATTGTGGAAAAAATGTTTCTGCACATAATGTCCTTAAATATAAGATTATCATTAAATCCATAAAAAGATTATTTGTTCAGAGCGGTGACATTTGTCACCAAAATTGATAGACCAGATCCAAAAATTTGATGCATTTAAATACCAACTCAAAGAACTCAAGCCTTCAAAAATGGCACGGACTCATAGGGTCAAATTGGCCTCTTACTGTGCTGTATGTCTACATTCAATAAAACAGAACAGAAGCATCTGCTGACAGCATAAAATGAAATACCAGTACACTAATTGGAAGTTGATGGTGAGATAAACCTTCCTGATTAATAGGATGATTCTGGTGAAGCATGGCAAAATCCTGCAAGATCCAAGCAGACCTTCTCTTTGCCCTACTCTGCATTTATTACTAGCATTAGTCTTTAAAATTTTCATTTCAATCCTATACTCAGTATTTTTTTTCTCTCTGCACTGCTCTATGAATGTTTGGAATAACCTGTTAGTATGCTGAAGAATCCTTCTCACTGTACTATTTGTGACAAATAATGTTGTACTGATAATTTTTCTTTTTGTCTAATTTAAATTAATTGGATGTAGAATAAACTATTTCAGTTTACCAATCACCACATCTAATGTTATGCTTGTATTGAATAAAAATAATTTAATGATGAACCCGAGGCAACAGTTCCTGACCGTTACCCCATCCCTCACATCCAAGACTTTATGCCCAACCTGCATGGTGCGAGGGTTTGCTCCAAGGTTGACCTGGTGTGCGGATATCACCAGGTCCCGGTACACCCTGAGTACATAATATGTTCTATTCCATGTTTCCTTCTTTGTATTTCAAGAATAATTATGCTGAACACTTCTATTATCTAGGCTGGATCTTTCTAGCTCTTCCAGCCTTGCTAACAACTTAATATGACATTTTATTTAAGTTCTCTGTGAATAATGGACAAAATCATCCTGGCTTAGAGCTCATATGCAGAATCACTGCTTGAAGTTAATGATCTGCAATTATTTACCTTATATGAATGTAAAGAGCCAAATTCATCAGCTCTTGGAAGGGGACAGGTCCGCAGGGCATGTAGTAAGGAGGATCTGAAACATTTCTGATGATCCATGACAATTGACAAAACTTAGAAACAGGACTGTTAAAGCTATCAGTGCCATTAATAATTTAAATGCCCATGACATTTAGAAACATGAAAACATTTTCAAAACTGAATAATTCATAAAATGAAAATGAATAATTTTAAAATCTAAAAATAATGCTAACTAGGGTATTTCAGAGAATTACATTTAATTTTTTTAATTTAGACATACAGCACAGTAACAGGCACTTTTGGCCCAAGAGCCCATCATGCCCAATTACACCCAAATGACCTACAACCCCTGGAAAGTTCTTTTGAATGATGGGAGGAAACCCATGCAGCCACTGGGAGGACATACAAACAACTTACAGACGGCACTGGATTTGAACCACACTGTAACAGCCTTGCGCTGACCACTAAGCTGACCTAAGCCAAAAATCTTTTTAAAAAAGCATAAAGAGCTCATATGCAAAACATGTAGTGATTAATGCCAAAAGTTATTAACCTCAGATAACATGATGCAAGATGAAAAGAAATTAACCATTTATGACAGAAGGAATGTATGTTAGATGAAGAAGATATGTTTTATTGATGGATCGACACACACACAAAAGATGCTTCATTAACCACTATCAGAGCAATTAATGGAATAATTATTAATTATTAATCTACTAAATCTAAGGAAGTTGATTAATATATTATACATCAATAACTAATGTGCACAAACATTGCTTACAGCACAACTTCAGATTAATAACACTGCAGACAAGCTGTAATATCAAACTATGAACAATTTTAAATTGAATTCATTAATTAGCTTTCATTTGTGTGTACATTATTTGCATGAAACCCTACAATATTTGAATATGGTGTAGCAGACTTCAATCAGGATTTTATCTGAAGTCTGCTACAAGGGGTTATTTAAATATGGAAGAACACTAGTAAGATTTCTATCATTTCCAAGATACCACACAGACATGTTTTACAACCTTGAAAGTAAAAAAAAATTTCACCATTGCTAGAGGAAACATTTGAGAACTGATAAGATCCTGCTTGCAAAAGTAACAAGTCATTTTATTTCAAATGCTAAATTTAATTTTTATTGAAATTAGTATGTTGTGGGGGCTCACCACTAGGCAGGCGAACTGGCCCTGCTTGTAAGCCATGTGGCGGGGCAGCCGGCCAAAATGGCGCAGTCGGGGGTTTTCCCTTCCTCCTAGCACGAGGCTCAGAAGCCCATGCTGGGGGACCACGTGACGCCCGGGTGACTTCAGCGCCCTCCAGCGCAGTTCTCAGCCAGGTCCGGGCTGGGAGTACAAGTCCACCCCAGTAGCCTGCAATAAACTAGTCTGCTCACTGAGCTCAACCCATCTGGTTGTGTGTGTTATTGCAGGAGCAGTGTAGTTACTGCTACAATTGGTGACCTTGATTGGTTCAAACGTCTTTGAACCCACCACGAGCGAGTCTGGGATCAGCGCAAGAGCCGTGAAACTGCCTGAATTCTGGGTTCAGGAGCCGGAGACCTGGTTTGGCCACACGGAGGCTGTTTCACCTCCACCAGATTTCATCTGACACAACCAAATTCTACCATGTGGTCGCTGCCCTGGACCAGGCCACTGCCAGATGCGTGCTGCACCTCCTTCAGCACCCACATGCCAAAGACAAATACGAGACCATCAAGCGAGTGCTTACCGGATCCCACGGACTATCCAGATACCAGTGTGCTGCTCGGATGCTGCACCTTGGATGCCCTGGGGGACAGGTCCCCGATGGAGCTGATGGATGAGATGCTTGTGCTCATGTGTGAGCACACCAACTGCCCACTCTTCGAGCGCATTTTCCTCGACCATACGCCCGGGGACATTCGGCCACTGCTGGTCCAGGAGAGCTTCACCGACCGGAGGAAGGTTGCCCAGAAGGCCCAAGAGCTATGGCTTGCATGATTCTCGGAAGGCTCAGTGGTTTAGCAGGTCATGAGGCACAGGCACGACCACGCCAAACATGCCCCTAGCGCTGCAGTAGAGCATCCGGCCCCTGCAGGGGCCCCCAAGAGCATAACCAAGGCCACAGCTTCTGCTCCAGGCCTCTGCTTCTACCACCAGCACTGGGGAGCCAAGGCTTGGAAGTGTTGTCAGCCCTGCTCATTCCAATGAAATGACCAGGCCGGCCGCTGTTAATATCTGCGGCGGTTGGCCAAGGACACAGCCTCCTCTACCTGCGGGACGCAGTCAGCAGCCGGCGGTTCCTCATTGACACTGGAGCCCAGATCAGCGTCATCCCAGCCATGGCCATCGAGTCCAGGAACTGACCTCGTGGACCTTCCCTCCATGTGGCCAACACAACAGAAATCCAGATGTATGGAGATAAGACAGTCCACTTCCAGATCGGCCAACGAAATTTCGCGTGGAGGTTCACCGTCTTGTCCTTCCTGATCGCCATCCTGGGTGCAGACTTCCTCCTCGCACACGGGCTTCTGGTGTTCATTCGAGGTAGGTGCCTGGTGGACACCCGTACCTTCCAGGCTGTTCGTCTCGACTCCTCCCACTCAGAGCAACCACAGATGGCCACGATCAGCACGCCCAGAAACGAGTTCCAGTGAATCCTGGACGAGTTCCCAACACTCCTCAAGCCACAGTTCTCCATTGACTTCCCATGCCACGGGGTGTTCCACCACATCCCCACCCAGGGCCCACTGGTTCACACCAAGGCACACCGGCTCCCGCCTGACAAGCTCCAGGAGGTGAAGGAGGAGTTTTCACACCTGTTGGAACTGGGGATCATTTAGTGGTCCGACAGCCCATGGGTCTCACCACTCCACCTGGTCCCGAAAGCCTCCGGCGGCTGGCATCCCTGTGGAGACTATCAATGGCTCAACAAGGCAACAGTTCCTGACTGTTACCCCATCCCTCACATCCAAGACTTTATGGCCAACCTGCATGGTGTGAGGGTTTGCTCCAAGGTTGACCTGGTGTGCGGATATCACCAGATCCCGGTGCACCCTGAGTACATACCCAAGATGGCCATCATCATCCCCTTCGGCTTGTTCGAATTCTTGCGCATGCCGTTCGGGCTCAAGAACACCGCTCAGACCTTCCACCGTCTCATGGACACTGTGGGCATGGACTTGGATTTCGTCTTTATTTATTTGGATGACATCCTCAACATCAGCAAGGACTGGGCACAACACAAGGCCCACCTACACGCCCTTTTCTCCTGGCTGGCTGATTTCGGCCTTACCATCAACACGGCTAAGTGCCAGTTTGGGGAAGAGTCCATGCAGTTCCTGGGCCACAACATCATGGCTGAAGGAGCCACACCCACTGCTGCAAAGGTCACTACTATCAGGGAGTTCCCACAACCGGACAGCCTCAAGGGACTGCAGGAGTTCGCGGGTATGGTCAACTTTTACAACCACGTCATCCTGGGAGCTGCGCGCATCAGGCAGCCGCTATTCGCCCTCATCGCAGCAAAGCACAAAACGCTCACTTGGAATCCAGAAGCCTGCACCGCTTTCGAGGCCACTGAGGATGCTCTCGCAAAGGCCACCATGCTCGCCCACCCACACACCGACCTGCATATGGCACTCTCTGTCGATGCCTCTGCCACAGCCGTCGGTGACATCCTGGAGCAGCAGGTGAATGGACATTGGAAGTCACTGGCATTCTTCAGCCACCTGCTCTGCCCACCAGAACGCAAGTATAGTGCCTTCAACCATGAGTTACCGGGCATGTACATGGCGGTGCGGCATTTCCGCTATTTTTTTGAGGGAAGGACTTTTACCATTTTCACCGACCACAAACCCCTCACCCAAGTGCTCGCGATGGCAAAGGATCCCTGGTCGTCCCGCCAGCAGCGTCACCTCTCCTTCATGTCGGAGTTTACCACCGACATTCGGCACAAGGCGGGAAGGACAATTTGGTTGCCGATGCACTCTCGCGACCGGCCATCTGCATGCTGACACCCGGCCTCGACTTTGACGAGCTTGCCTGGGACCAGAAGTCTGATGAGGAGATGAGAGCTTTCAAGACCACCATCATGGGCCTGCGGTTCTGAGACCTCCTGACTCTGAGCGGCGAAGGCACCATCCTGTGTGATATCTCCATGGGTACCCTGCGACCAGTGGATCCCCAGCAGTGGTGCAGGCAGGTCTTCCATCACATTCACGACCTTTCACATCCATACATCAGTTCCACGGTCCAGATGGTGGCAGAACGGTTCGTATGGCATGGGCTGCGGAAGCAGATCGTGGGCTGGGCCAGAACATGCACCCATTGCCAGACATCCAAGGTGCACAGGTACACCTGGGCACTCGTACAGGAGTTCGAGCACGTCCGGGAACAGTTCATCCACATTCATGTGGACATCGTCGGGCCCTTACCCATTTCCCGGGGCAACCGTTATTTGTTTACGATGGTGGACCGCACCACTCACTGGCCCGAGGCAATCCCGATGCCAGACGCCTCCACCGACTCCTGCTCCCGAGCACTGTTGCATGGTTGGATAGCCAGGTTCGGCAACCCGGGTCACTTCACCAGCGATCGGGGCACCCAGTTCATATCTGCACTCTGGGCACAGCTCGCCAACAGATTGGGGATCCAGCTGCACCGCACCAAGGCCTACCACCCACAGGCCAATGAACTGTCGAACGTCTCCACCGCCTCCTTAAGTCAGCACTTATGGCCCACCTCATCAGTCCCGACTGGGTGGATGAACAGCCTTGGGTGCTCCTGGGCATCCGCTCCACTCCCAAGGAAGATCTGCAGGTGTCATCTGCTGAGCTGGTCTATGGTACACCACTGGTACTACCTGGTGAGTTCGTCAACGCACCTCACAGTCCCCAGTGCTTGCCAGACAAACTACTTCCTCACCTCAGGGCACCCTTGGACTCGTTCGAACCCCCACCGCCGCCCAGGCATGGCATCCATCTATCTCATGTTCCCAGCGAACTGCTTTCCACGGAGTACATTTTGTTTGGCGGTGCCCAACTGCGGCACCTCCGCAGTGACCGTACGAGGGGCCGCATTCTGGCTCTACATTCATGCTGGAGGCAGGAGCTGTTTACCGTGGACAGGCTGAAGCCAGCGCACCTCGATGCTATCGAGCCCGTAGTCGTAGCCCAGCCCAAGAAGTGAGGCCACCCGTTGAAAAAGGACATTGGCACGTGTTCTGGGGGTAGGGCTGTGTGGCGGCTCACCACTAGGCAGGTGAACCGGCCCCGCTTTTAAGCCACATGGCGGGGCAGCTGGCCAAAATGGCGCCGTCGGACGTTTTCCCTTCCTCCCAGCACGGGGCTCAGAAGCCTGCGCTGGGGAACCACGTGACGCCCGGGTGATTTCAGCGCCCTCCAGTGTGGTTCTCAGCCAGGTTCGGGCTGGGAGTACAAGTTCAGCCCAGCAGCCTGCAATAAACTAATCTGCTCACTGAGCTCAACCCATCTGGTTGTGTGTGTTCTTTCAGAAGCAGTGTAGCTACTGCTACAATGTGGTCAAATTGTTCTTTGTTTAACTGTATCAATAAAAACAATCATCAATGTCAACATTTTAAAATGTTTACCATTAATTACTATGTAATCATTCTTGGCAAAACAATTTGTAAAGGAATTTAAATGTTCATGAATCAATCACACTACATCTGCCACATTTAACTATTGATTGGACTTTGAATCAGGATACAAGGAGGATATAGAGGGTGTATTTCTATTTATCAGAGAAACTTTTCTCACATGTATCAAAAATGTTCATCTGATGATTGTAAAATAGCAAAATGCAGACAAAATTTTAAAAGTGCAATGTTAAACAAGACCTTTGACTATTAACTTTCTGAATAAGGGTCTCCAAAGAGTTATTTCCCTTGTGCTCATTGCCAGAATGTACCTTCATTTTATATTGGCTGGTTATCTACAGCAGATGCCATCTCATTGGTTCTACACAAAGCCATTGGACACCAAAGATGCATTCATCAAGATGCTCTTTATCAATTACAGTTCAGCATTTAACACTATAATCCCTTCCAAACTGATCAACAAACTCCAAGACTGTGTAATTGGATCACGGATTTCCTCACCTCCGGACCACAATCAGTGAAGATTGGTAAGAACTTCTCCACAATCTCCATCAGTACTGGAGCAGCACAGGGCTGTGTTCTTAGCTCCCTGCTCTACCACTGGGTAACTCAGTAAGACAATAACACCATCTACAAATTTGCTGACGATACCACGGTAGTGGGTTGTGTAAAGGGGATGAGTTAGCATACAGGATGGAGATTGAAAACTTTGCTGAATGGTGCACTCAATGTCACCAAAACTAAGGAGCTGATTGTTGACTTCAGGAAAGTCAGAGGTATACAATCCAGTGATCATTGGGGGATCAGAGGTGGAGAGGGTGAGCAAATTTAAGTTCCTGGGGGTTCTCTATCATGGAGGAGGATCTTCCCTGGACCCAACACACTAATGACTGCATGAAGAAAGCATGCCAGCCACTCTACTTCCTCAGGAGCTTGTGAATGTTTGATAATGATATCAGAAACCTTGGCAAATTTTTACAGACGTGTGGTAGAAATTATGCTGACAGGCTGCATCACATTCTGGTATGAGGATACCAATACCCTCCCACCCCTCGAGTACAAAGCTCTGCAAAAGGTAGTGGACATCACAGGCAAACTCCACTATTGAGTACATCTACTGGGAGCATTGACGTTGGAGAGCAGCAGAAATCATCAAAGATCCACACCATCCCGCAAACATTCTGTTCTTACTGCTGCCATCAGGAAAGAGGTATAGGACTCGCTCCACCAGGTTCAGGAACAGCTGCTACCCCTCCACCATAAAACTCCTCAATGACAAACTCAGAGACTCATTTAAGGATTTTTACTTGTGCACTTTATTGATTTACTTTGTTGTCTCTGTATTGCACAGTTTATTTACAGTTTTTATTTGTTTACATTTACACTGAATACAGTTTATTTTTTGCACTACCAATTAGTGGTAATTCTGCTGTGCCCCCAGGAAAAAGGAATCTGTCATGTATGTACTTCGACAATAAATCTTAAACCAATTGGCTGGAGTTTCTGCAGATGTATCCAACATTTTGTTAGAGGTCACCATCTGCTTTATTCTGGTGCCAAGAGCAAGGTGATGCACCTCAATGACTATTAGCTGATGGCATTGACATCTATCATGAAGAAGTGCTTATGAGGATGGCTATGGAGGAAATCAACTCACATCTCAGAAAGGATCTGGACTCTTCAATTTGCTTATTGTCAGAACTGGTGAACAGCAGATGCCATCTCGCTGGCCCTCCACTGTGTTAGACCACACAATACCTACAAGCTGTGGTTCACTATAACTCACCATTCAACATCATTATAACAGCAAAGCACATGACCAAGCTAAAGCATCAGGGACTCTGTTCATGCCTGCCACTGGATCATTATATTCCTCACTGTTCGAACCTAATGTGGATTGGCAAAATCACTTTCTCCATGCTAAGCATCAATAAAGGGGCACCCCACTGCTGCTTAGTCCCCTATTCTATTCCTTGTACACCCATGATTGTGCAGCCAACTTCAGCTCTCAACTCGATCTACAAACTTGCTGATGATTCTAGCATTGTAGGCTAAATAACTTGAAATAATGAATCAGAATATAGGATGGAGATCAAGAACCTGCTGGATGGTATCAGAACAACAATCTTGCTCTCAACATCACCGAGATCAAGGAGCTGATTGTGGATTTTACGAAAAAGGCTGAGGGGCTACACACCTGTCTACATTGATGGGAAGGATGTGGAATTAGAACCTTCAAGATCTTATGAGTCCATATTTCAGAAGACCTTTCCTAGACCCAGCATATGCAACTGCGAAGAAGGCACACTGACACCTCAATTTTCTAAGGTGATTTTGCCATGTTGTCAGATACTCTATCAAACTTTTACAGATGGTCTGTGGGAAGTATACTGGCTGGTTGTACCACACCCTGGACTCGACTGGCCAGGAACACAGAAGGAAATAAGTGTAGTGGGACTATCACAGGCTCTGACCCCCTCCCCCCCCCCCCCCACCCCCCATCCATTACGTACATCAATCAGATGTGAAGCACTGCTTCAATAAGGCAGGCAACATCATAAAGAACTCTCATCATCCTGGTCACTGCTACCTTCAAGAAGAAGGCATAGATTCCTGAAAAACAGCACCTCAAGGTTCAAGGGCAGTTTCTTTCCAACAGTTATCAGACTCTTAAACCTCCACTAATCACAGACTTGTCTGTGTGGTGATATGTAATTACACCACTGGGTCACCAGGGGTTATTCTGGTGACCTTGTATATAAAGCAGTCCAGAGCTACAGTCTAGCTTTCCAGGTTCGTAGACCTCTTAGTGTACATATTAGTTTATTAAAGCTGTCTTGTACTCGCACTGCTGGTGTGGTTATTGTCAGTACAATAAACTAATATCATAGCTACTAGGATGGAAGCTGTCTTGTACTCGCACTGTTGGTGTGGAGTCTTTAATTTGGAGTCTTTTTTTGTAGGATTGCAATGAATTTACTGCCTTTTTTTATAAATGTAATTAGCTTACCATTAGTTCTTTTTAAAACAAATACCTGTTTGGCCGCAGCACGTAATAATCTCAGCACATACATTGTACGATGTGTATGACAATAAACTCATCCTCATCAACCTGCACTTCACGCACATTCCCATCAACTCGTCCCAGATTCTATCACTGCCCGACCAACCAGCAAATTGGCAGCGACGTGAGAGGAAACCAAGGAGGGGGAAGGACTAGCCAAACTCCACGCAGACCGCACACGAGCAGCCGTAAGGATGTACGGTGCCGAGGACTGAACAACCCGAGGCCGCAAACCTCCGGCAGCGTCACAGGTCCGGCCGGCTTCGGACCGCATTCGCTTGCCCCATCGTGCGACGCGCGCACTTGTGACGTCCACGCGCCGTCGCACGGAGGACGTCACCGCCTTGCGGTGGCGTTGACCAACGAGGAGGCGGGATGTGACGAGGTGGGGTTTGGGAGCTGGTGGAGCGGCGAGTTCGCTTCCTCTCGCCTTCACTCTTGTCTTTCCCTACCTCCCGTGTTACATGTTGGGTGGCGAAGCGCTGCAAACTGGAGAGCAAGCACGGGCAGCTCGATGTGCAGTATAAAGCGGCCACTCCGCAGAAGAAAATGAAGAAGCGCAAGGAACTGAACGCGCTCATCGGGCTCACCGGCGATGGCAAGAAAAAGAAGCCGAAGAAAAGCTCCGGGCATCAGCTGCTCCTGAGAACCGAGCCCGCGGCCTCGGATTCCGAATCCACCTCTGAGTTCGATGAGTTCGCCGAGCCGACCTCCAGTTCACTGTTCGCAAAGTAAGAACGAGCGGAGGATGAGGCCCTTTAACTCCACTGCCTTCGACGTGTTTGTGTTTCGGGATGAAGCTGCGCGGGGTAGTTCTGTGGCATGTATGCATTAAAATGGGGCTTGCCACCGCGACCTTGATTTCGGCAAGTTGTGTTTACAAATCTGAAACCATGACAGTACTGTTTTACACCCGCCTTCCTATTTAAAGGGGCTTTTCAGTACTCTTAATGGAAGTCCGTTGGGTGTATTCTGCCCCACACCAAGTTCATTTGACCCATCCTCCCTCCATTGAAGGCTTTCATTAATTGCAGTCTCAATTCTGAAATGCTCATTTCAAACTCTGATCAAGGCACGTCTCCAAGTCTCCTACTCCCTTACAGGATCTCTATCCAAGTAAGCAATATGCAATGGAATCTTCACCTGGCTCTCATTCTCTCACCACTAACCTAAAATTTGAACTTTTGTCCAAACTTTTTGTTCTTTTTCTGTTGCTACCCACTTTAAGATGACGGTACTGTGGAAAGTCTACCAACTGGTTGCATCATGGCCTGATTGAAAACAATGGTGCCCAGAAAAGCAGAAGAGTGTAGAAAATGGCTAAATCCATTCTATTTAAAGAATGCTTGTGAAGTGTTGCCTCTCCAGAACTGCCAGTATTGTTAAGGATTCTGATGACAATCACTTCTTGTTGCTTCCTTCAGGCAGAAGCCTGAAGTACTGCACCTTGAGGTTCAAGAAGGTTACTGCTCTGGTGGGTTTAAACTCGATTTGCAGGGGAGGGGAACTAGAGTGCCAGAGCAGATCAAGGTGAATGAGGAAAAAGATGATGTTAAAATTGCATGCACTGTGAAGTCAATGGGCTGAATATGGTGGAAATGTCCTCAGGTGCGTTTATTTTGATTCAAGGAGTATTGTAAGGAAGGCAGATGAGCTTAAGAGATACACCATTATTTGGATAGCCATGAACTAATTAGGGATGGTCAACGTGGCTTTGTGCATGGTAGGTTGTGTTTGACCAAACTGATGTTTTTTTTGAGGAGGTTACCAGGAATGTTGATGAAGGAAAGGCTGTGAATGTTATCTACTTTCACTTTAATAAGGTTCAACATGGGAGGTTAGGAAGGTTCAGACACTAGGTGTTCATGGTGAAGAAGTGAATTGGATTCGACAAGAAGCCAGAGAATAGTGGTGGACAATTGCTTCTCAGACCGGAGGGGTGTGACTAGTGGTATAGCTCAGGGATCGGTGCTGGAACCATTGTTGTTTGTCATCAATATCAATGATCTGATGATGTGGTAAATTGGATCAGTAAGTTTGGAGATGACACTAAGATTGGAGGTGTTGTGGAGAGCAAGGAAGGTTTTCAAAGCTTGCAGATGGATGTGTACCAGCTGGAAAAATGGACTGAGAAATGGCAGATGGAATTTAATGCAGACAAGTGTAAAATGTTGCATTTTGTAAGGACAAACCAAGAGAGCACATACACTGTAAATGATAGGGCACTGAGGAGTGCAGTAGTAGAGAGGGTCCTGGGAATACAGATACATAATTCCCTGAAAGAGGCGTCACAGGTGGATAGGGTTGTAAAGAGTGCTTTTGGCCTTCATATATCAGAGTATTGAACAGAGAAGTTGGGATGTTATGTAAAAGTTGTATAAGACAATGGTGGGGCCAAATTTGGAGTATGAGTACAGTTTTGATCACGTAACTACAGGAAAGATATCAATAAGATAGAAAGAGTGCAGAAAAGGTTTACTAAGATGTTTCCCAGTCTTCAGGAACAAGTTACAAGGAAAGGTTAAACAGGTTGGGACTTTATTCCCTGCAGCATTGAGGAATAAGGAGAGATTTGACAAAGCTATTTAAAATTATAAGGGGGGGGGGGGGAAATAGACCGTGGAAATGTAGATAGGCTTTTTCCGCTGAGGGTAGGTGAGATACAAACCAGAGGGCAAGGTTAAGAATGAAAGGGGAAAGGTTTAGGGGGAACTTTTTCCAAACAGAGCGCACGTTAGGGTTAGGGGTTTGATGAATGCAGGCTCACATACATATTTCCAAGAACTTTGAATGCTCAGTCACCTGTTAGGTCTATTATTTAGTATTTACAGTACAACTCCGATTATCAGAAATGGTCGGGATTGGGCCTCTGTCAGATAAATGTTTTTTTGGATAACTGTATTTTTTTTTTAAACACCCTAGTCGCAATCACTGTATCAACATTTAAACAACAAAGGAAAGCCTTTTGAGCATTAAAATAATGTTTAATTCTCACCAAAATAACTCTGGCCGCTACCAATCACCAAGACCTCCCAATTGCTTCTGCCGATTACCGACACGAACACAACATTGCCACCGATCACTGAAACCTCCCAACCGCCAATCCCACTGACACATCCCCACTGCTGCCACTGATCCCTGAGGAGGATCACTCACTGGTGAGTCGGCAGGCTCCTGTCTCACCGGTCACCGGAGTCCCAACTCGAAATCCTCCCCGAGGCCTAATGCATATGCACACCCGGGAGTCCAGTGTGCATGGGTGGTAGTAGGCCGAGGGGAGGGTTCAGAGATTGTGTTGGCATCTGGTGTGCTGAGAAGGAAGGGGAGAGGAACGAATGCCACTGAGCCTGAGGGCCCACTCGTGCCAGGGAGGCCATTGCCCTTGATGACACCGGGATGAGACATTCTTCCGACTACTTGTGGCTGGGAAATAATGACACACAGTTTGAGAGAAAGTTGGAGCGAAAAGTCAATAAGGGAAGGAATGAACCAGAGAGGGGAGGGAGTTACCTGAAACGAGGAAAATCATTCTAATTTCATGTTGAGTTAATTTTTTTTTTAATCTGTGAGGTCAGTTCGGTTCTGAAAAAAATTTTGGATAAATAAGGATTTCTGATTTCTTCATTTATCCAAAATTTAACATTTTTTAAGATAAATGAGGATTTCAGAAAATCCAATTTTGGATAATCGGAGTTGTATTGTGTCAGCCTATGTGGAGCAACTTTAACTGAATATTGATCACTGAAGTAACATTTAAAAATAATGTCATCTATATTTTCCCATTTCCAACGGCATTAAGATTTTACCGTTAACTTTTTTTTATCCATTTATCAAGTTCATTTTGAGATTTTAATGCTTGGATTAAAATGTCGTTAGGTTTAGAGTTGTTGCCAATGTCCATTTCAGACTTTGTCTTTTGTTCTTTTGCAGGGGAGGCTATGTGAAATGTTGCAGGATTTGTTATCCACTGTGTGCATTTGTTATGCTAGCTGCTTGTGTAGTAGCCTGTGTTGGTTTGGTCTGGATGCAGGTTGCTCTTAAAGAAGATCTGGATGTATTAAAAGAAAAGTTTAGAACCTGTAAGTACAATAAATCATAAAGTATAAGCATTTTCTAAAAATGTAATTTGTGATATCCTGCAGGAATCAGGAAATTTATTATCTTTGCATTGAGTATGAAGAGCAGAAAACTATTGTCTGCAAAGTATTGGCATTCCACGATGCACATTGAACATTAAATTTGTATTGTAAAAGAACTTGTAATAAAATCAAAGTTTTTGTGTGGTATATTGCCAATATAATATTGGTCAGGTTTTTTTTTAACCCTACCTAACCCTCACCGTTTCTTTAAGTTAGTTTATCAAATGTTGGAACTGTTTCTGGTATTTCAGGTGATTAATGGAAAGAACATTCCAGATTTTTTTCCTTACAGTTTATGGGCATTGTAGGAAAATCCAGTTTTTATTTTTTGTTCATTTCTGGTTAGTCATGTGAAGATGGCATTGAGCTATATTGTTACGAGTCCAAAGGACTCAAAAACCAGGAACAACAGAAATTCACCAAGGCAATGGCAACTTAAACAAAACTGGTTTTATTTTCTTAATACATAATAATAAAATCAAAATGTAATTTATTACTATTAACTTAACCCCTTCAAATTCTAGAGCACGTGTATGTAATGTTTATGTGCTCAGGAAAGTTCTTTTTCACTGTCCAATCGTGCACTTTTCACTTCTTCAATTTCACTGGTATCAGGCAATCTTCCATACTGTGCACAGAATTAAACATTTATTACCTTCACCAGGCTCTGGTGTTTTAACTTATTACCACTCAGGAAGGTTTTTGTTGATTTCAGGGAGATAGTCATTGTTCGTTGGACACATATATACTGATCTCCTCGAATCAGCCTCTGAAATGTCTTGCTGAAGAAACTTACCCCCTCTTGCGTTTCTCCAAAAGATAACCTCTTCCTCCAGGTTACCACAAAAAGTTCTTTTTCACCTATTTCATAAGAAACGCAATAATCAGTCAAGGCCTCTGCAATTGACGACAGAGATTTAATATAGGCTGTACTTGGAATTCAAAATCAGTCTGGAAATGGGATCTTGCAGCAGGTCTGCAAACTTCAACACCAAGTGCTGGTGAATGTCTCAGTCTCTCTCCCCCAAAAAATGAATGTTTTCTCTCTGCTTACACAACTGCGTGACCCTTCTTAGAACAGCAACCTTCAACCAGCAACTTAAACTTCTGGCACCAGTCTTAATAACACAAGATGTTCAGTTCTTGAGTGTGGGCACTGTACAAACATGCTGATCCATTAACACCTACTTGTAAAACTCTCAGCAAAGCCAATTGGAGACATGAAGTCTACTCCTGCATGGCATTGAGATGTTTGTGAAATGTGACCTTGCAACAAACCCTCACAATCTTACCCCTTTTAAGATGTATTTTATTACAATATTTGAAAACTCCAATTTTTTAATGATAGTACTCTCATAATATTGAATCAGGAAATAATTAAGAAATTGTGATTAAGTCAGGCCAGGGTGACATGGAAGTGAACAGAAAAGGATCGCTTATTGGGGATCATGTTGATTTTGAAAAATGCTATATTCCATATTGCTATATTGTCCAAACAAGCCATTCTCAACCTTTTATTGACTAGCCCCCTTCGGTCTCTGCTCAAAGTTTATGGACCTCCTTCCCTGTGAAGCAGCCAAGTTTAGTTGGTTTCTTCCATACTTCTACCAACTACACAAAAAAAATTAAAATTTATTATTTCAGTCTGTGACCCCCCCCCCCTTTAAATATGCTGTGGCCCCCAGGGGGGGGGGGGCCATATGCCCCCTGTTGAGAAAAGCTGGTCTAAGCCACAAGTATATTTGGTATCTCCAAATATTTGGCATTTCTGTACTGACTCGTGGCATACCCATATATTGCAGAAGTCCACCGCATGTGTTTGAAAGTTACAGAAATATTTGGCGGAAGTTACGTTCATTCTCTAACTTCTGGTTGGATTCATACTTGTCTAACACCTAATGTACAGCAGCAGTGAGTTCCCTAAAATTTGAATTCGACTGAAAAATGCTGTCTGCCTTATATAGCTGTATATTCAGCTGAAACTGAGTTTCCTCTGAGAAATATAGCCGATTAGACTGGACAACAGATTTTTTTTCAAAGGGTTTGCTTCCTGAAAGAATATTGGGAATTATGGTACATTCTTCAAGCTGTACACAAAGATAATGTCAGAACTGCTGCTGAAGTTGGAGAAACATGTAATTAACTTGTAGTGAATTTAGCATGTTTATTTGCATAATGTACCTCTGAATCAAGCTCTCAGGTTGACTGCACATGTTGACTAAAACTGAGTACAATACTAGTCCTGTCCTGGTTTAATCTACCAATGTTTAGCGAGCTGCCAACACCTCTCACTTGTCAAAGTTAAATTCCATCTGCCATTCAATGGGCTACTTTCCCATTTTATTTCGATCCTATTGTAATCTTAGATGTGCTTACTATGTGCTTACTCAGTGCCTACTATTCCACCAATTTTGCTGACATCAGCAACCCTACTAACCTTAAATTTAGACAACAAGCACAGTAACAAGCCCTTCTGGCCCACGAGCATGTGCCACCCAATTAACTTACAATCGCCATATGATTTTTTTGAAAGGTGGGTTAGGAACACCCGGAGGAAACTCTTTACAGACGGTGTTGGTTAGAACCCAGGTTGCTGGTGCTGTAACAGCGCTGCACTAACTGCTGTGCTAACTGTGCCAGTCCTACCATGGTCACTATATTCCAAGTTGTTAATATACATGACCAACTGTGGACCAACATTGATCCCTTCAGTGCATTACTGGTCACAAGCCTACCATCAAGCCAATTCTGTATCTATTTAGCCAGCTTGCTCTGGATCTTGAGCAATCTGACCATCCCGATCAATTTAGCATGTGCAGGACCTTGTCAATGGCCTTGAACATCGACCTGGCCCTCATTAATCTTCTTGGTAACAGCCACAAAAAGTTGTCAAATTTGCGAAATGATTTCCCATGCAAAAAGCTGAGCATCCTATCCCTAATCAGTTCGTGCTTTTACAAATGTAAATATTAGATCTTTTGGAATCCTTTCCAGTAATTTACCCTCCACTGACAATAATCTCACTGGCCTGTTGTTCCAAGTTTTATCCTGATAGCCTGTTTTAATTAAAAGCAACATGAGCCACCCTCCAATGTTCTGGTTCCTGACCGGTTCTCAATGATCTGGCAAATATTTGTCCTGGGACTTCCTTCTGCAGTTCTTCTTGATCCTCCCATAATGTTCTGGGATACACTGATCAAACCCTGGAGATTTATCTACCTACCTCCAACGCTTCTGTAATGTGGGCTCTCTTCAGGACTTCACTATTTACTTCCCTGAGTTCCCTAGCCTCCATATTCTTGTCAATTGTGCAACTTCCCACCATACAGAGGTCACCACTTGTCTGAGACTTTCTGGACTAGCTGCACAGATGATGGATACAGGGGCAGGTCACAGGTTTTGCATTTTGGTTCAAGATCTTAGAAATCACTTACCATGGGAGTAGTTTGACCATAAAGATTGTCCCTCTCAGACAATTAAGTATGGGCAGTATATTCAGACCCACGGTGCATTCATAAAATAATAATTGTCTTATTTTGCTGTTGCTATAATCTCTAAAACTAGGCAAGGCTTACATTTTGCTCAGCTGGCATATTTGAAAGTTACAGGGTCATGTTTTGGTGTCCAATACTTCATGGACTTTATACTATGTTATTGTCAATGGAGAAAGTAATTACACAAGAAACTTGCCTGCTTCTAAACATTGCACGGCATTTGGAATTGTAGGCAATTAGGCACAATAAAAAAAAGTAGAAAGAAAACCCAAGAAATCCCCTTTGAGTAGGGATTTGGATAACCTGAGTTTATTGTTTGAAATGTGGCAGAGAAGATCTAATCAGTATAGCCTTATTAACATCATTGTTTTCTGTGGAGAAATTGGATAAGGAAATTATGCAACAATACCAGTCACTGATAAAAGTGCTGTAACAAGTTCCATTCAATATAATTTTACAAGCTTTGTTTTAAAGTTCTTAAAAGTAGAAAGCATTGGAATTCTTTGAGTGGGAAGATGATGAAAGAGTTCATGATAAAAATTTTCCAATAGCTGTGTGACCTATAGTAGCATTAACCCTCAATCATAGTTTTTTGCATATTCAAATTTCACTGCAGAGACTACAGTGGAAGAATTAAGGCTGACATCCAGTATGAAAGGCATTAAATTTTTCTAGGTCGCAAATGCTATCCTAGAATAAATAATAATCTGCTGATACTTTTTATGAAATAAAAACCAGACAACATACCTGGCTGGAAACAGAAGAACACTGTAGGGTTCAAGACAGCTACTATCATCCCAGTACTCAAGAGGTGGCAGTTTCAAGCCTCAATGAACTACCGCTCAGGGGCACTGACCTCCCCAGTTATGAAATGCTTAAAGCTTCTGGTGATTGGAATGTATCAAAGGATACCTCCCAGAAATACCGGACCCATTTTAATTCACCTGCAGAAGAATCTGTTCCACAGGCAATGCTATAGCCTTGTCCCTTCAGTCTGTCCTGACCCACATGGAGAACTACACCTCATCCACCAGGCTGCTGTTAATCGACCAGCTCGGCATTTAATACAGTCATTCTCCAGAGGCTGGTGGGTAAGATGTCCTTGCTGAAACTCAACACCCCTCTCTGTTACTGAATTCTGGACATCCTAACTGTCTGGATTGGTAGCAGAACATCGAACAACATCACGCTGAGTACTGGTGCACTTCACGGCTGTATGCTCAGCCTGCCCCTGTTCACGCTACACCATATCCAGTTCCAACAGTGTCATCAAGTTTGCATATGATGCACAGTGGTTGGCCTCATGACCATCAACGATGAGTCGCACTACAGAACAGAGGTAGAAAATCTCACGAGACTTGGGTTGAGTCTCAATGTGGACAAGATGAAGGAGATGATCGTGGACTTCAGGAGGACCAGTTACAACTACACATCAATAACTCAGCAATGGAGTGAGTGAAGAGCATCAAGTTCCTTTGAGTTCACTTTGACTATCTAGACACACCATGCCTCCTCACTTTGCTATCATTGGGGAGAAAAAGATACAGGAGCCTAAAGATGAGCATTCAGTGGCACAAGGACAGCTTCTTCCGCATTGCCATCAGATTTCTGAGTGATCAATGAACCAAAGCCACTGCCTAACTTGACTTTTCCTGCACTATTTTTACTTAGTGTTGTGAAGTTGTTTATATGAGTGTTCGCACTGTGATACTGCAGCAAAACAATAAATGTTGTTCTTGTACCCAATGTGATTTGTGTGGTAGATTGGTGAAATGGGTACTCCAGTTATCTTTCTCAATTATCTTCTAAATAATAGACTCCTTCACAATCTAATTGCCATTGAAAGGTTATCATCATTATTTGATTGCATCTTCCATGCATTCTGGCATGTTCAGTTGATATAGCTTTAAAAGAAAATCCTAGTATTTCAGCTGGCTCGGTTTCCCAAATTGCCATCTGTTTTTAAATAATATAAATTATTTTCTAAAAAATAATTTACTATAATGCCCCAACAGATATTAGATTAACATTTTATTGAAAGGATAGCGGAAGTAGATTCAATTGTTATTTTCTGAGATTGCAATTTTTTTGGGTAGGGGAGAGCGAGAAATGCAGTGTGTAAAGGTGTATGGGACAATATAGACGTGGATACTCAAATAGACTTCTCTGTTGTACAACTGTATGGAATGAAACAGTAACAAAATTAACTATGTATATCCAGATGCATTTATCTCACATCTTCATTTAAAAGCTGTAACACAGTGGTGAGTGAGCCCCTGTGTAAGGTGTAATGAATAATCGGTGCATGCCTTTGTTGACGTAGGTTTTTGCATTGAGGTTTATTGGCATAAAATAACTGAATCAGAAGAAATAACACGTGGAAATGTATTTTCCCCTATTAATAAGTTTCACATCTGGTGAAAGTAGTTCTAATTAAAAGTTTTGTAATTGATTTGTATATTGTGTAACACATTATTTAGAACTTAAATGATACTTGTTTGTTACATGACAAATCATTTAATTTCAATTTATTTTACTCTTATTGCATTCATTGCTTTTTAATACTATAAAACCCTAAATAGTGATTACTCACTTATTTGACTAATTCTGATCTACAGCTATGTGGTTATAAACCTGCTTTTAATCCACTAGTCAGCCAGTTGTTTCCTTTCACTAGCACTTTAATTTATTTTTAAGGACACGAGGCATATACGGAGTTGGACTTGTGCTTTTCATATTGACTTGTATTTCATCTTCTTAAAACAATTTTTTGTTTTGTTTTTGTAGTGGAATCTAGTCAAAAGACCTCCTTCAGTGATATTCCAAAGCTAAATGAAGACATCCTTGCAGTGCAGAAGGATCTCATCAACTTAGATACTGGAGACAAAGGAATCAGCAAAATATGGACCAACATCACAGAACTAAATAAGCAAGTAAGCAAATGTTTTTTTTTAAATAATGGAAAGCATTATTGATTGAAGGACAATGGGTAAATATGCTTTTTTCAAACCTGGAATGTATTAAATGGATGTTCAAAGAGTATCTAAAACAGTAAGTGATGAATGATGATGAGATAGCAGTAAATACCTATGAACAGAATTGAAAATAAAGTTCAAGGTCATTGTGACATGGATTGAAGTACAGTGAGAAAGTTATGACTAGTTGAGCAATAAAAACACAGTATAGAGCGCAGTTACAAAATTACAGAGAGATTGGTTAGAACAGAACAAAGGTGGTTTTATGAAAATGAGGTTTGTTCTGAAGTCTGATAATGGTGGGAAAGAAACAGTCCTGGAGTCTGGTGATGCGTGATCTCACACTCATGAAGCTTTTTCCTGACAGAATTTGAAAGAGGAACAAAATTAACTATGTAAATCCAGATGCATTTATCTCACATCTTCATTTAAAAGCTGTAACACAGTGGTGAGCCCCTGTGTAGGGAGTAAGGAACAGTGGTTGCATGCCTTTGTTGCATTGAGTATAGTGTTGTTCTTGGCATAAAATAACGGAATCCGAAGAGCTGGGAGAAGAGAGGTTAGCCTGGCTGAGATGTCTTTAATTATTTTGGTTGCTTTTTAAGGCAGGAGGAGGTGCAGATGGAGTTGATGGAAGGGAGGTGGGTGTGTGTGATGGTCTAAACTGTGTTCATAACTCTTTATGAACTTGGGCGTAGCAATTCCCATTCCACATAGTGATGCCTCCGGAGAGGATACTTTTAATGATGTGCTTGTAGAAGTTGTTGAGAGTTGCAATCGAGGCACAGGTGTGTTTTTTGTTTTTTGCCATTGTGTCAGTGTTGTTGGTCCAGGACCAGTTGTTGATGTTTCCCCCAAGAATGATCTCTCTGCAGCTTTCAATTTTCAGAAGACAGCAGATATAAAACATGAAATGAGCAAGGCTATCAAATGTCTGCGGAAACACCACTTGTGTGGGAGTCAGTGATATTTTGCATTTGGGCTAACCATCAAGAAATAAACATTCATTTGTATAATTTCTGACACACTTTTCCCTTTTCTGGATCTCTGTCTCCAACTTGGGAGGAAAAACTGTTCACTGACGTACAATAAATCCAGCCTCTCACAGCTACGTTGATTAGACTTGCTCCCATCTAGTCTCTTTGAAGGATGCCATTGTTTCTCTGTCTCTTCCAAATCTGCTCTTAAGATGAGGCCATACATTCCAGGATATCTGAAATGTGCTTTTCAGAAATATAGCTTCCCTGCTACTGTCATTGATGGAGTGCTCATTTGCATTCTCTCCATTTCCTTGACTTCTGCTCTTACCCCTCACTCCTTCCTGAAAGAACTTAGATGATATTCCCTTGGCCCTCATATTTTCTTTCACCAGCCTCCACATTTGGTACCTTTTCATTCTTCCAGCTGTAATGAGATTTTACCGTTACATTTTGTTCTGTGTCTGCCTTGCTAGCTCTTCCCTGCTCAGCTACCCCTCCCACACCCTTGGCCCGTATACCTTTCTCATAAAGTAGTATGTACTCAATGCCCTGGCTTCATCAGACAGGGGTATTAAGTTCAAAAGTTGGAATGTGTTTCAGTTGTATGGGGTGTTGTTGAAACCATCTTAGAGTATTGTTGAAATTCTGGTCATCTAGCTAAATGAAGAGTATAAATAAAATAGAAGGGATGCTGGGGAGATTCACCTGGATGTTGCTTGGAAAAGAGGGGGAATAAGAGGGAGAGTTTGAACAGACTGGATATTTATTCCCCAGGACATGGGAGGCTGAGAGGTGATCTTGCAGAGATTTATAAAAGTATGAGAGGCATGGATAGAGTGAATAATTGCAGTCTTTATCCCAGGGTGGATGACTCTAGAGTTGAGGGCATGGGTTTAAGGGAGAGATTTAAGAGGGAACTGTGGGCCACCTTTTTCCACTCAAAGGGTGGTCCATATCTGGAATGAGTTGGCACAAGATGCTTTGAACTGGGTACAATTCTGACATTCAAAAGATATTTGGACAGATTTATGGATAAGAAGGGCTGAGAAGGATATCGTCCCAAGAGCAGGCAAATCAGATTAGTCCCGAATCACAACTTGGTCAGCTTGAGCCAAAGGGCCTGTTCTGTACTCAGTTATTCTATTGCAGTGTCACTGCAGTTGAGTCTGTCTGTGAGATTGGCACCGGGAGCAAGTATAGGTGATGGGTCAGGTTAAGCTTAACTGACTAGTGCAGTTGTTGCTCAAGTTTTAAGGGTTCTTTCCCATTTTCATTTATGTTTAGGACTATACAGAGTCATATAATAGTACAGTACTGACTAATGAAACTTGGGCTTCTGAAGTAGCCTGATACAAGCAATCATGATTATTACTGAAATGGCACAAGTGTTAAAATACGGATAATCTGTCAACCTCTTTCAACTCTTGTATTTATAACCCTACTCTCTTTTCTTCAGTATTCTCATTTATGTCTGTTCCTACCAATCTCATGTTTCTGGTGTGTTGGTACTTAAGAACCCACTATTTTTTTCAACCTTTTGATAGGTGTCTTTTTTTTTAAAGAAAAATTGATCCGTGTTTTTAATGTCGACAGTTTATTTGCTCTGAGAAACACAAAAACTGCAGATGCTGAAATCATGAGCGAACAATGAGAAGGTTGAAGAATTCTGTGTATCAGGCAGCATCCATGTGTCAGTCAATATTTCAGACTGGGACCTATTGATGACTAAAGTAGGAAGGGATGATATCAGGTGTATCAAAGGGAGTAAAAGGGGGGGTGGGGGAGAAGCTGGGGGGGGGGTTAAGAGGATGGGGTGGGAAGAGATGAAAGGTTAGAGAGTAAGGAACGGAAGTAGGCAAAGAATTTGAAACAATGGAACCAGATAAAAGTGGCGGGGTGCCTAAAATTAGAAAAATCGATGTCTATACAGTTGGATTTAAGGCTATCCTGGAAGAATACCGAATGTGCTGTTCCTTAAATTTACATTTAAAATCACCGTGATAATCAATAAGGCTAAAGAGACACGTCTGTGAGAATGGTTGACAATTGGAAGTTCTGGCTTAGACCTACAGAGAGAGTACAGGGGTTTAGCTGAGTGGTCACCTCAATTAGAATTTGGTCTTACTGATTAAGAAGAGGCAACACCAAGTATTGGATTTGGTTGATGTGAGAGTGGATGTGTGGACTTGAGAAGTTCAGTTAGTTGATGTCTGCAGACATTTGAAGATGAAATGGTCAAGAACACAAAACCTTTTGGGATGAGGAATCCAAGAGGAGGAGAACTATTGGAGACTGGGTAAAAAAAAAAATCTAGTATAGGAGTGGTGGGGGAGAGGAAGAGGTTGGTGTTTCTTGTTAAAGAAATAGACAGGAGAAGAAAGTGTTTGAAAAATTCCCTTGCCTGATCTGTTAAAAATTATTTGACCATTTTAAATTTAATCCAATTTTCCACTGTTCCCAAAATCTCCATATTGACTAACCTAAGAAAAATGTATATTTTTTGGCTTGTGCCAGCATATTTTCAGGAAATGAGGAAAATGTTGACCAAAGGCAATGTTAATATTTAAGATATTAGAACATAAGGGGCAGAGAGACTGATTGCCATTCTTTAAATCTGCTTTTATTTTTTATTTTCAACCTCAGATAATATTTGAATGTGATTCAACCCATTTTTTTGATTTATTGCTAGATTAATCAACTGAATTCAGCTGTTGCTCATTTAAAAGCCAATGTCAAATCAGCATCGGACCTAATCAACCTTCCAGTCACTGTGGACGAACTTCAGAAGGTGTGTATTTCAATTTAGTTTTATTTGCATAATATATCTGGCTAAAATCACTGCATCACTTTAATATTTTGATTCCAATTTAGCAAATGTTGTTATGCATATGACAACTTTTATGTACCATTTGTTATTAAGTTCAAAATATTTTGGTACTTCGAAGTTGGTTTTTAAGAGATCATGGAAGCCACTAAAAGCAGAAAACTGTGAAAGGATGACTTTGCAGGGGAATATATTTTCGTAGAATCTTCATTATCACGGATGTCGGATATGTGAATTTTTCAGCTGAATGAGACTCATTCTTCCAATGTCTAATTAATACACTGCATTTAAAAGACAAAGTATAGAACAAAATCTGAGGTAATTTTGAAAAAAAAAGCAATATTGGATTCTTTAATTATGTAAAGTTTATATTATCAGGTAATTCCCTTAACTTTAAAAATTTGAATTTGAACCCCTGTCACTGGCACTGTGTTGCGCTCGCTAACTGTGCTGCTGTCATAATTTAACCACCCCCCCCAACCTTCCTCACGTTAACAGATAAAGCTTAACTAATATACCTAATACTAATAAAGTTAAATATTTTTACAATGCAGGGATAGGTAGTTACTATGGGAGAGTCACCCTAGTGGCAAGCGGCATTGGCTGGCTCTTCATCCTGGGCATCACCATTTCATTCCAACCCAACTTTATTGAAACTTTACGGCCTTCCTCACACTGACTACCCAATTCAACCCCATACAAGTGTCCTGGTCAGGCCCTTGGCAGATCTTCCTTGCGATGACAACCTGACTCACCTCCATGCAAGTAAAGGCAACCGTGAAAGGAATGCATGCATATTGAGGGGTACTGCTAGTGCAGCGTGGGAAACCTGCGTGTGTCCAACAAAGTCTCAGCACTCCTTCGTGGGGTCCATCAGCCTGTCTTATTTATCTGAAAATCTTTTATTTATTTATTTTGCCCGTTCTTTGAGTTTCTGGTTGATTGTATTCTGGATAATGGGGACTTTTCCTCTACAGAGGAGCAATTCTTTCTATAGATGCACTCAATAGGCCTAGAATAGTTTATAATCTCAGCTATCATTTGACCAACCTCTTGCAAAAAGTGGTATGCAGAGCATGCTTTTGACAGATCACATGGTCTTTGGAACTTCAGATAGACCCCAACTTACAATGATCCGACTTACGATATTTCAAAGTTACAGTGATCAGAATCTGTTTTGAATAAAGGTAAGCCAGGGTCGACCTGTATCAATATGGTTGCTTTTCCTTCTCTGAAAGAAATGTTTCCTTCCCATCAGTGCTTACAGATTGCTTCCTACCATTATCGCCTTCTCTCCCCCTCACTGCCAAAAGTCACCATAGAGCTGCTCTTTGTCAGACCGAATGCCGTATTTCTTTTTAAAATGTGATTTGGAACGCATGTGCAGATTGCTAACACTGGAGAGGAAGAGAAAGATTGAAGAGGGAGAGAGAGTGACGCAGTCTGCACAATCACAACCTCGGTGGCAAAGTGACGCTTCTGCCCCTAGTTACTAGGAGCCATCTCAGGAGGCCAGCATCCTCACTGCGGCTGGGTTTGGGGGGGGTGGGGGGGGGCAGGACGAGACCCCAACTTATGATAATTTCACCTTTTGATGCGAGTGGTAGAACTGAACCTCATTGTAAGTAGGGGTCTACCTGTAAATTAAGAATTGATGCAACAGGGGCTGGGGTTTTTTTTTCAAATTGATCAAAATAAATCCTACAATAAAAATACAAGTAAAAACATAATATTTTATCCCATATAATTCCCCCACCACCCCAACCCCAACCCACCTACCCCTCCCTACCCACCTCTACCCCAAAAGAAAGATAGAACAGGAGATCAACCTTCAACTATTGCCATGGTTTAGTGAAACTCCAACAATTGTTGGGGGAAAAAAACTACTATAAATTCAAACCCATATTTCTCGTGTATGTGCTCCAAACTTTAAGAAAGGATAATTATTATGTAAATTGTACGTTATCTTTTCCAATGGAATACAAGATCTCTTTTCCAAATGCTGCCGTTTAATACTCAAATCAGTCTCATTTTCTGGGATTTATTTCTGAGGAGAAATCCTAACCTTCCAATGAAAATTTAAGGAAGTCGACGAGATTTGGAAGGAAAGGGTACATTGACAAGACATTAAGTTTGCAGAGAGAGAAAATGAACCTGTAGAAGGGTTAAACAATCATTAAAATGTTTGACAATTTGGGCACCTTTTGGAGGCTGGTCACAGTGGGGGTGTTAACTGAGTATCACTTACAGTATGTAGGGTTCTAATAGAGTTGGAAGTTGTTTTGAAGTCAACTTTAGATGTAGCTGTAAGGATGACATTGATAAAATGTGGAGCTTTTATATTGAATTTGTATTCAATTTTAGCAAAGTATAAAATCCAATTTGTAGGTTTTTAAATAGATCTAATTTTGTGATTATAGTTTGTTGCCAAGACTCAGCAGTGAGACAAAATGTGTAGTCATTTCACTTATACAGGTTCTTTTAACGTTGGCCAATAATATGTGGACCAATTTAAAGCTAATCAAATTTTCTTGCCAACGGAATTATGAGACTCAAATTTTAATTGGTTGGGGTTGGGCTGTAATTGCATAACTAGAATCCAGAAAAATTGCGATTTAAAAACAAAATATTGACTAAACTCTCTAAATTTTAGGGAGCAAATGCTTCCCATTTTTGAAAAATGTTTAAAGTTAATACATTACAGGAGGAAAAAAATGCATATGCAATCTCAATAAAACTGGGATTTACTGTATTGATTATTGCAGAGCGTTGCTACCATCGGGAGCACTCTTACTACTGTTCAACATGACGTTGATACTATAAAAGCAGCCTTGGAAGATCAGAAGAATAAAGTGGAGACACTTGAGAAAAATGAGGTAAGGAATGCAGTTCTAATGAAGTAATTTTCAATGTCGTTATTGAATGCATGCTTAAATATTTGTTATTACCTTAATTTTGCATTTGTAATCTACTTGAGACTAGTTGTAATGAGATTGTTTACATTAATGTAATGTAGTTCTATAATTGATGTTGAAATGGTTTATGATTAGCATTTCAATTAAAATAATATTTGAAAACAATTAGAATATTACTGTGATTTGAAAGTTAATGCTGCAACTTTTCTCTCGTTCATAACCTGTTAGTTTCACAACTTCTGCCAGTATTGTTTAGTGATGTAAACATGGTAATCAGCAAAATGTAGCACTTAAAAATAGTGTTTTGGCAATTTAGAGACAACATACTAATTTAAAAAATTAAAATTATTTTCGTATATCTGATTATATAGGTAATTCTATTGTTATTGGGGGGAGATGTTGTATTTCTTGAAAAAATATTTGAATTTCTATAATGCAAAGCAGATGAAGTTCCATGAGGTTGAACTTAATTCTCCAGTTTAAATTTATAGATGGTAATTTGTGACTTCTGTAATGGCAAATTTCACTTATCCAAACAGCCATAACACTGGAGTTTCCTGGATTGTTCAGGGTTTGAGGTATTAAGGAAATTGCCATGTTAATGCTGGCTTAGTCTCCTGAGGTTTTCCCAATCGATCTACTTCCCTTCCTCTCTCCTGGCTTTTTTTTTTGTTGTATTGGATGGTGCGTGGACTGCCATTGATCTCACAATCTTAAAATGGCTTTTTGTGAATGTAATACTGTTGGCCAATTAAATGAAAACCGGGAAATATCAAGATTCTGAGTACAATTTTTATTGTGTGTATGTTATATCCGTTGTTGTCTGATTGCATAGCAAGGATGTGATAAAACCTGAAATCGGATGAAGGATTTCTCTATTTGAGCTAATAAAAGCAGAAGGCATTTTAAATGCATAGCAAGTCTGTCAATATTTTGGGGGAAAGAAAATGTGTTTCAAGGTCTGATCTATGTGGATTTGGAAGTTGAGCAAACACTTGACAAAAATGAAAGGCAGATTAGAGGGAAAATAAAATTAATTACATTAATGAAAAGTTGAACTTGACTTCTGCCCCTTTTTATGACATTGTGGCATGAACTCACAAGATCTTGTTGCATTTTTTCTCCTTGTGTGCCTGGAGCTTTCCATTTTTTTTTTCTTTTGATTCCAAATTTGGGGAACACTTAATTTCTTGTCACTTATTTGACCCTTCTTCCTGTTTTCCATTGGACCACGACTCAACTCCTAAATATTTTCTCTCCTCTTCTTTGCTCTTATTTGCTGCTCTTTTTCAAGGGGATTTCCCAGACTTGGGCATTCTCGAGATCTGTATTTCTTGTATTTTTTGCATATTCTGAAAAAATACACAGATTGGACTTTTTAATAAAACGCACTTTCTTTAAACTAGTTTCCCATATCTGGATTTCTTTCCATTTTACCTGTGCTCATGACAAGTAATTTGGTGTTTTCCAATATATTTTCTTGTTTCCTTTCGCTTCCACTTTTCACAATTTTATAGCCTTGGTCCCTCTTCACATGCTTACCTACCAGACTCAACTTAATAAGCTCTCCTCTATTTAACTAACTTTGTTTTCATCTGAACACCTCTGCTTTGGGATGGATTGTACCTCTGGAGTGCTCAGCTTGGTTGCTGGGCTCTGCTGGCACAATTGGAAGGTCTTATTCCTCAAACTTTCAATAGCAACTAGTAAAATTGAGAGATGATTTAAAATTGCGAAAGTGGTAATTGATTTAAATTGAATTAATGCGTTTAAAAACATCAAAAAAAATAAACTAACAAAAAAAGTTTGCCTTTTTATTTTGCTTAGCAATCCTCTGACCTCCAGTGCTGATTGACCTGGTTAATGATTTGATAGGCAAAGCTTTTCTCCTCAGTGCAATGCTGATGAATAGCTGTAAAATGATGTCCCCCTTGTGAATGCAATATAGAGTCCTCCAAACTAATAAATTTGAACTAAATCTGTCAGTTACGTGTATGACTTCACAGCCCATATCAAGTTCAAGTTTATAATCTGACCGTACAGATGAAATAGTGTTTCTCCAGTCCAGGGTGCGCACAGAATACACAGCACATAATAATCACATAGAGACACAAATATATCATTGAAAATAAGTATATAAATATTTTGAATGACTCACTTGGTTACAGAATACTATTCATCCATTTAATCTGTGGGAAGAAGCTGTTTCCCTGCCTGGCAGTCTTGATTTTGATACTCCTGTACACCTCCTTGATGTAGTAGATCAAAGATGCTGTGTGCTAGATGGAAGGGAATCTCAATAATTCTTTGAGCCCAATTTTTAGGCAATACACTCAATGAATGTTGTCAGTGGAGGATCTTCTTGGCTGTTTTGATGATCCTCTATATTGACTTCTGATGCTTTGCAGGTACTATACCACGAAATGATGCAACCCGATGAGCACTCAGTTGTGCTCCTGTCGAGTGTTTTCAAAATGTGCAGCAAGTAGACTTGACCTCCTTAGGAAGTGTAGGTTCTACTGCCTGGGAGGTGTTGTGGGTCAATTTCAGTGGCTTGGAACTTGGCACAATTTTGCCTTTAATGCCCTCTTCACACATTTGAAAGGGTCCAAAGTACAACCACCTAACTTTGAGTGTATGGGAACTCTCCCATAAGGTTGTATCCTTTGTCTCATCTTTGCTGCATCTACTCTCATGCATTCATCTGATTTCCTGAATTTCTGCTTTCACCCTTTCATTGCATGCATGTTAATGAGGCTTCTGCTGTCACCTTACTCAACTCCACAAAATCTCATCCTTTATTTGGTCACAACACCATCCCACTATCAAATAATTTTTCTCCTTCTGCAATTTAACACATCAAACAACTCTGGAATATCTATGTTTACTTTTCCAAAACTATCTTTTGGCTTTTGTGGCTGTGACTTGTTTTCAGCCCAATCCTAACCGATGTGGTGCTTGTCATTTCCTCTCTTAATGCCTTTCCATCTGTGTTATCGATTTGTGTGCCAAACACAAGCTAGCATAGAGTAATCACTGCTCTCATGTGTCTCTAATCTTAAGAGACCAAGCACATTGTTGACAACCTGGTGGAACATTCAATTTATCCAAATGACTCTGAATTTTTGGTTGGTTTCCCCACTTTCAGTCTGTCCTCCAATCTTCTCTCTTTAGCATTTGTTGCTTTGCTGTGTGTTGCTGAAAGAGCATTTATACTCTGGCTTGTTTTTATTTTCTTTCTGCTCACGGTTTTGGCCCAAGTAAATTCACATTAATGTACGAACACAAGAGGGCAATTTACTCCCCCGAGTCATTCCTGCTCCACAAAACATTGAAAAACTGACTCAACTCCAAATATTAAACTTTCACCATTCCCTTTTGATTACCAAAAGTCCACTAATCTCTGATTTTAGCTGTATGTTGCCATATCTGTTGCTGGTTGTGGAGGTGTGTATTAAACATCCAACATCTCTTCTAAAAGCCCAGGCTCTAATTTTTAGACTTTTCACACGGTTTCTCCTGCTTTTCAATTTGGTCCCCTTAATATATTTAAAAGAATGATGAACTCGGCTATATAATCTGTAAATTGGGGAACGCCACCTGCATTTGAGTGATAGTTTCATTGCAAGTTGATCTTTAATGCTCCTGGTACAATGCTGGTGAACCTATGCAGGAACCCCTTTCAGCATGAATTGGTCCTCCTGAGTTGCTCTGTATTTAGTTATGGGAACTGAATAGGACCATTCAGTTCAACCACTTCCACCACTACCATATAAATAGATCATTGCTTATCTCTGATTTCAAAACCATCAATGTATTATCATTATCTGTTGTAATTTTGGTGAACAGAAATCTAGAAATTTAAAATTAACATTTGAGACTCATTTTTAGATGCATGAGAATTCTTTCATTTCACATTTGTATGATTTCTTCAACACTTATGAAAGGCTTGTCGTTCAGCTATGGTATAACTTTAGCTCCATGATATTCTTGTCCGTAGAATACAGTGCACACTGTAATGCACAAAGCAAGTTTTTTGTCTGGCTGCTTCACAGCTTGGTATGTCAACTGCTCCGCCCAAGACTTCAAAAAACTGCAGAGCGTTATAAACGCAGCTGAGATCAATGTATAAGCCCCCATTTTCGCCTTCATTGACTTTGTATATACCTTCTCACGGTGTCAAAGATCAGCGTGTACAGAGCCGTTGTCATACCCATGCTCCTGTTCGGCTCCGAATCATGGGTTCTCTACCGGCATCACCTACGGCTCCTAGAACGCTTCCATCAGTGCTGTCTCTGCTCCATCCTCAACATTCATTGGAATGACTTCATCACCAACATCGAAGTACTCGAGCTGGCAGAGTCCGCAAGCATAGAATCTACACTGCTGAAGACCCAACTGCACTGGGTAGGTCACGTCTCCAGAATGGAGGACCATCACCTTCCCAAGATCGTGTTATATGGCGAGCTCTCCACTGGCCACTGAGACAGAGGTGCACCAAAGAAGAGGTACAAGGACTGCTTAAAGAAATCTCTTGGTGCCTGCCACATTGACCACCGCTAGTGGGCTGATATCGCCTCCAACCGTGCATCTTGGCGCCTCACAGTTCGGCGGGCAGCAACCTCTTTTGAAGAAGACTGCAGAGCCCACCTCACTGACAAAAGACAAAGGAGGAAAAACCCAACATCCAACCCCAACCAACCAATTTTCCCTTGCAACCGCTGCAACCGTGCCTGCTTGTCCCGCATCGGACTTGTTAGTCACCAACGAGCCTGCAGCAGACGTGGACATACCCCTCCATAAATCTTCGTCCGCGAAGCCAAGCCAAAGAAATATATACCTTCTGCTGTCTTGGGGAAGTTGCGAATGTGTAATAGGACCCATCCCACATGGCTCATATTCTCTTCCCCACCCCACCCCTCCCTTCAGTTGGACAGAAGGTGCATGAATTTGAAAACACTAACTTCAAGATTTGGTTAGTTTTTTTTTCCCTTTAATCAAACATCCAAATCAGGGGTGTCAAACTCAAATTCACAGAGGGCCAAAATTAAAAACTTGGACTAAGTTGTGGGCCAAATTAAATATTTATTGAAAATTTTCAACAACATCTGCATGTTTTCTCTTCTTTCAACGTATGTAATGTTAAACTTTTTCTTATTAAAATAAATGTTTAATAATAGTTTTGGTTAAACTCTTTCCAGAAGAAGCATTAGCAAATGAGAAATAAAATATTCAATAAATAATATTTCTCTATAGCCTTTAAGCTCCTTTTAAATGTATTTTTTTTCACAAGCCAACAAGTCAAAAAAAATAACAACTTGCTTCAATGACAAACAGGTTTGTCTTTTAAAATGATGAACATATCGTCTGCCTCCCACCTGTCTTGAAAGGTCCTGTTTTCTGTCTTTTATTTGGCCATTTTTCATAAGGGGTTTATTACATGTGAGTTAGGCGACAGGTCGCAGATGGTAATGAAAGTAAAGAGTGGAGGTGGGGGCGATTAGTGGGCTGACGGGCCGGCGCCAATGCATTTGCAAAGCATTCTGGGATTTGTAGTATTAGCTGTGCATGTGCTATACTGGTGCGGCGGCCAGCGGGCCAGCTCTAATACATATTTGATATGATCTTGCGGGGCAAATATAATTATATCACGGACCAAATTTGGCCCACGGGCCTGAGTTTGACATGTGTGATCTAAATGGATCTCTCATGGGCAAACGATGATGCCCTTGCACTGTTTTTGTACTTTTCTCTTCCCTGCACTATTGACTTACTGTAACATTACTACACTATTTCCAATTTGTTATTGCACTCTTAGGCAAGAGCTAGGGGAGTTGATTGGGAATAGCTATCATCTGGCAAAGTCGCAACTGACATATGAGAGAGATTAAGAATTAGAGTTCAATCCAGTTATATTCCAGTAAAGGAATGACAGGAGTGGCAATGTAACAGAACCTTGGATGATAAGAGAGATCATTGAATTTAATAAAAAAGAAAAGGGGGCATTTGTAAGATATAGAAAACTACAATCAGACAGGGCCATGCAGGAACATAATGATTGCGGGGCCAAATGGGCCCAAGAGATAATCTTGGGGAATAGGATTAATGAGAATCCCAAGGTATTTTGTATTTGTATTTCAAAAACAAGAGGATGACTTAGAAGAAGATCAGACAAGAGAACAAAGGAAGAAACTAATGCTTGGAGTTGTGGGTTAGGTACCATACGAGTATTTTCCATCAAAATAAGAGTATTGCTGAAGAGAATGACGTAGAGGATAAAGTATATTATAGAGAGTGCTAATGAGTTTGGGCATTTTGAGATCAAGACAGAGTTGCTAGCTGGATGTTTCAAAGAGCATTAAGATGGATAAGACTGCAGGGCCTGATGGGATATATCCCATCTCGTAGAAAGAGGCAAGTGAGGGTGATGATAATGAGTTTTATTATTTCCACTCTATTTTCAATTGTGATCATTTTCCTTTTCTCTGATGCATCACCAGCACTTGCATCGGATTTATGTTTTGGAGGCATGGTTACAAGGGTAAATAAGAAAAACATTTAAACCAAAGGCGAAGTTACACATTCAATAGAGTTTTAATAGCAATGTGAACCGACTTAAAATGGTGGACAGTGTTCCCCTTCCTCGATGATGAACCGCTAAAGCCGCATGTAGTCCATTCGTAAGTAGGAGTTGTCCTTAAGTCAGATGTTCTTTACCGGGAGACTTGCTGTGAATCAATATCCATTTCACAACTCCAAGATTAATGTCATCTTCAAATGTTTACATTCTGTCATGTACATCCATGTTTAAAACACTACTGACGTTTTGGTACTCTTAAATCCGGGCACTGATTCTTGGGTAACACTTTTGTTTTGCTGAGAAGCAATAGTTTACTATAGTTCTGTTTTTTGTCATTGATCAACGTTCTTGTCCCCTCTGGTTTTAACTTCTAGATTCTTTGCCAGATGTTTAAAGATATCACTTTGTAAGTTGCAACATTGTCTCCTTGCAAGTCTGTGTAACAGGTCATTTCAGCCCGTTAGCCCGTGCCACCCAGTTACATCCAATTAACCTACAACACCCAGAGCACCTGGTGAAAACCTACTCAGACACGGGGAGAATGTATCAACTTCTTACGGTAGGCATTTTCACACGGCAGGTGATCAGTGACCCCATTTGTCCTGGAAAAATTCCCAGAAATTCTGGAATACATGGGCCTTTCACACCAAGGTCCAAATTCCTGGGAATTTGCCATCCCTAGCAATTTTGGGGGAGTTCCACTCCCAACCGGACACATTACACGCTCTCAAATTAAGAATAATCCCCCCCCCCACCTTCCTTCTGCCAATTGCCCATCCATCGGTCTGTCGCCCGCTCGCTCCCTCCATCCCCCGGGTGGCAGGTCACCCAGCTGCTCGCTTCCTCTCCCCGGGTGACAGGTCGCCCGGCCGCTCACTCGCTGCCTCCAGGCGGCGTTATGCTAACCGGCCTGCAAAGCTTTCGAATCCTTCCTATAGTATGGTGCCTGAATGGTGATTTGGAAAGATGCAAAGTGAATTTGTTTCCTTTTTTATTTAGTAGGCTGAATTGCCAAATCAAATATTGTTCACACCCTGGCGATCGATATAATCTCTCCCCTTTTAAGATATGCAAATCACACGCCATTCAGGTGGTGTGTTAGTCTCTCCAGAATGTTCTGCAAGATATGGCCCTGAAACCTTTAAACCTAGTGCCATTTAGATTCAGTCTATTTGCTTTTAAAAGTCTGTATAATTATGTTAGTGGTTCTTTCAGAATATCATTTCACCTATGGTAATTTAGAGAATCCCAAGTGGATTCTTCAAACAGATGTAAAACTCAATTTGCTTGAAGTCATTACAACACTCATTTAAAACTTGATTATTTTTTTTTCTAATGCTTATTTTTTTCATGCAAAGTGATATGGCATTCATTGAGCTGTATGCAGTTGAGCTTGCAACCTAAAACTCCAATTATAATATAAACAAATTTGTTGGAAAATAACTGCATCTATCAAATTTTTTTGTAGGGTCTATTAACCAATTTTAAAAAGCTGCTCAACTTCACATAATTTCTCAAGAGCTCTGTTCCTATTATGTGGTTTACTGGAATAATAAATGAAAATTTGAAACCCATTAAATGCTCTATGCAAAGTTTGAAATCAGCAGAAGTTTTTTTTTGCCATTTATAAATTTGTTGTGGACGGACAGCATCCATTGTAAAAAGAAGCAAGATAGAAACAGAAAATATGAAATGTTCTCAACCAATCAGGTGGCTCCTGTGTAAAGAGAAACAGTTCATTTTTCAGGGTAATTGCATTGCATCATTTCAGATGCTATTGTTTGATTTGTAGGATTTTTGCCACCTTTGCTGTTTTACATTCTTAATTTTAAGCTTGTGTTCTACACCCATATGAACATGTGCTATTTCTTTGTTATTTGTTCTGATTGACTGCATGAAGTCAGCAATTTTATTAGCTGTTGGTCATTTGTAGCTCAAATGCTTCACAATTTTCAAGGTGGGCCAAATGCAGGCAGCTTGATCACCACAGGTGAGGTAGGCCAAAGTGCCTATTTTTGTGCTGCGTTATACCATGACTTTAGGCACATCTGGCTGAGCCTGAGACTTTCCCTTCTCAAGAGTTAACAGGGTACACAAAGGTCAGATTGTTTAGTCCATCCACTGCATTTGGAAAAGTGAGATCAGCAAATTCAGGCAATGGGCTGATCCCTTTTGATCTGGCCAATTGTTGTTTTTCAGTTTCTCTGGATGAAGGAATTTAAGATTTAGTGAATGCAAATAAAGTGATGAAATGAGGAAAAGATTGAACCATAAATGTTTGGATAAATTCTCAGGGACAAGATTATGCTCAACTTCGAGAGCCGGGGATTTTGAGAATGATCAGCATGGATTGAAATGGTGTTCCTGTGTCATTTGGTATAATTTAATTTTTCAAGGAAGTGAATTAAGTACTTTGAACAGGATAATGCAGTTGATGCAGTATACATGGGGTTCAGTAAGGCTGTGTCATGATGCATTTGGGATCCAGGGTAAATTGGCCAATTGGATTTAATACTGACTTGTGATGACAGGCAGATTTAACAATTTAACAATTAGATGTTAAAGAAATGTGATGTACCATACGGATTGATGCTGAACCTGGATTTGAATGTCTGAAATGTGCCAAGTTCACAGATGATAGGTGGTGGTGTTGATTGTTAAGGAGGATAGTCCTTGAATATAGAATAATATTAGGTATGGATTAAATAGGCAGAGAAAAGCCAGATGGAATGAACCGTATATATCACGTATGTCAAGTCCTGAAACCCCCCCCCCCCCAAAATCTCAAAAAATGTTTTTATTTCAGGTGTCTGCATAGCAATCTTGCCTCTGTTCACGTACCCATTCTGCAACGTGATTTTGCAACTGGCCAACGAGTGTTTTCTTTATTCAACGAACATTGCCCTTTTGGTATTTTTCTTAAGTTCTATTTTTTTTCCTCCAATCTCTGACCAACTTCTCGTATACATCAGCACAATTGTTGGTTTTCTTGGCCACTTCTATCACTTTCAATTTAAAACTAGCTTCAAACTTTTGTCACTAGTTGTATTGTGTCGATGGACCCTCCGTGCTAGCAGTCACCTCAAGCCAACGCTCGGCAGATCAATCCACACGATCTTTGGGAGATGCCAGTCAACGGCCCATCTCAGATATCGCGACTTGTATGCAAGTTGACTTATCGCCATAATCTTGCAAATTGTAAGTGGTGCATTTCGGGAGCACTAAGGATATACAACAATAAATAGTAGGATTCTAAGTAGAGGGGCCTTGGTGAACATGTCCAACAATCCTTGAAAGTAACATGGCAGATTATTTTTTTCAAAATTATACTTTATTCACATTAAATTATTTACAATTCAAGAAAACTGTTCAAAACTTTTTACATTCATAGTGTCAGCCATATTGATTGTTTTCGCAATACTCTGTTACCACTTGGTGGCACCTTGTCGTTTCTACACATTGTCATTAGAGATACCTTGTCTAGAATTTTTTTTAAAGTTTTTTTTTACAAACAGGAAAAGAGTTTGTCTTTTACACTCATAATATCAGTCATAACTGTATATTTTCATCAATGCACATTGTTACATTAGTTCTCTCAAAACTCTTACCACCACTGTGGCACCTTGTTCTTTCTCCCCCTTGTTGGTTGAGGGGTTTCACCTCATCATTAGCCAGACAGTGCCCGGCAATGAAAAGCATCTAGACTGTGGTCCTTCCCCACAGCACCCTCACACTGACAGCATCAAGCCTCAGTGCATCTCTCAGCACATAATGTGCCAGTCGGCAGCATTCCTGGACTGACACCTTAGTACGCTGAAAGACCAATATATACACACTCTTTGCAAATCTGCAATAGGAAACAGTCTTGATTCCACCACAGCCATCCTGAGGACAAAATGCACGGATGATGATGTTCTGGTTGTACAAGAAGGATCTCACTGGGAGGGCTCCTCTCACTGCCAGCCAGGCCAAGTTCTGGTGTTTGTTTGTGAGCTCTGGCAATGAGGCACTCTGGCAATGAGGCATTCTGCCAGATCACCTGGATGGTCTGCTCAGGGAACCATCCCACCACATCCATCGAGTACTCATTCTCAGTTTCTGCAGGACATTATGTAACTACTGCCTGATTGTCTTATGGTTGAAGGTGTTGTTCTAGACAAATATTTCTTCAAAAGTTAGGTGATGTGGCAAAATCTAGCTAACTGGGACATTGCATGGTACTGGGGCCAGGCCTGTGCTTTGCAACACCTGGGACACGTAGAACCTCAGCACATATCGTTCCACGCACACCTGATGCAGCCACACGTGAAGGTGGTAATCAGGATGAGACCCCTATTTTCTGGCAACTTGTACATGTCGCCCCTTCAGATCCTATCCATTTTGGATCCCCATATGATCAGAAAACTGCTCCTATAACTGCCAGGGCGGAGGTGAAGGGGTGGGCTACACCTGCGCCACATAGAGCAGTTCCGAGAGCACTTTGCACCTGATGATCTGTTACTGAGGGGGAGCACCACGCCCACAGACCCAATTGTTGGTGGACCTTTGCAATCCGCTCCGAACAATTCTTGTTGCACGCCTTTGCCCCTCTAAACCAGATCCCTAGCACCATCAGGTTGATCTGACAATGAAGGATATGGTGGGCTGTTCAGACCAGTTACCGAAGAGCATTGCCTCGCTCTTCTGGTTTACCTTGGTCCCTGACGTGGATTCAAAATGCCCAAATGTGCTGGTCAGTCTCTAGATTGATCATGCATCCGAACAGAAGAGGGTGCACCCTCATCTTCAAACAGAAGGGGGAGAAAGAGGATGTCAAGAATTGGAGACCCATTTCATTACTAATTGTGAACTACAAAATCCTGTACAAGGCCATTGCCAATTGAGTCAAGTCTGCACTGGGGCAGGTGACCCACTCAGACCAGACTTGCACGGTTCTGGGCAGGAAGATTTCTGGTAGCCTTGTGCTGCTCAGAGATACCATTGGCTATATGTAGGACAGCACAGTGGACCCCTGCCTGGTCAGCTTAAACCAGGAGAAAGCTTTTGACCAGATATTGTACATGTACATGATGGATATGCTCTCCAAAGTGGGCTTTGGGGAAGGAATCTGGAATTGGATGAAACTGCTCTACACAGACATCTGTAGTGCAATCCAGATTTCAGATTTATTGTCAGAGCACATACATGACAACAAATACCATCCTGAATTTTTTTTTCTGCGGCTGAGGCAGAATTACCACTTATTGGTCGTGCAAAAAAACTCAACGCAGCATATACATGTAAACAAATAAAGGACTATAAACAGACAATGAATGTAAACAAACTGCAAGACAGAGAGAGGTCCTTAAATGAGTCCCTGATTGAGTTTATTGAGGAGTCTGTTGGTGGAGGGGTAGTAGCTGTTCTTGAACCTGGTGGTGCATGTCTTGAGACACCGATACCTCTTTCCTGATCAGAGCAGCAAAAACAGAGCATGTGCTGGGTGGTGTGTATCTTTGATGATGTCTGCTGCTCTCTGACAGCAATGTTCCCTGTAGGTTTTCTTGAGAATGGAGAGGGTTTTTCTTGTGATGTCTGGGCTGTGCCTACTACCTTTTGCAGGGCTTTTTGCTCAGGGGTATTGATGTCCCCATACCAAGCCATGATGCAGCTGGTAAGCACACTTTCCACCACCCATATGTAAAAAGTTTACCAGGGTTTCTGGTGTTATAACAAACCTTCATAAAAACCTGAAGATGTAGAGGTGCTGACATGCTTTCTTCACAATGCCATTGGTGTGTTGGGTCCAGGAAAAGTCCTACAAAGTAGTGACTCCCGAGAACTTAAATTTGCTCAGCTTACCACCTCTGATTCCCCCCAATGATCACTGGACCATGCACCACTGTCTTTCCCTTCCACAATCAGTTCTTTAGGTGGATCCATGTGTGGCCATAGCTCTTGATGAATGTAGTGGGACTTCTTATTTAAAGTATTGGAGAGATTTTGATTGGGATTTATTAATTGGATAAGGATGCTTTATTATAAACCTGAAGCTAAATTTATTACAAATTGGCAAAGGCCTCCAGTGTTCCTGCTGGGTAGGTCCAGTAGGTAGGACTGCCCACTGTCCTCAGCATTGCATTGTTAATACTAGCTATTGAACTGCTGGCAGAAGCCATCTGATGGGGATCCAGACATAAATGGGCTCAAAGTGGGGCCAGGAGGAGCATAAAATGAATTTATTTGAAGATGATGTGTTAGTATATTTGACTGGCTGGGGTTGTTGGATAGGCTGAGGACCACACTGGATGATTATGGCAAGATCTCTGGGTATAAGATAAATCTGGATAAGAGTGACAAGGGGGGAATTACAAACAATACCAACAAAGGGAGTCAATTTAAATGGCTGTAAGAGAGCATGAAATATTTGGGGATAAGAATTTGTGCATTTATATAAACAATAATTTTCTCCCTTTGTTCTGAAAGATTGAAGAGGACCTTGGTAGATAGAGAACCCTGCCCATAGCTTTGGTGGGCAGAGTTAATTGCATTAAAATGAAAATGATGCCATGACTACAATGTCTATTTTGGTCCTTTCCCATTCTGTTGCCCCAGGGCTTCTTTAAGATGCTCAACAGATATGTCTTAAAGTTCTTGTGGAATGGTAAAGTGGCTAGAATCTCCATTGAAAAGTTGACTTGGGAATATAAATTGGGAGGTCTGAAATTGCCGAAATTTAAAAAATATTATTGGGCAGCCCAGTCGAAGTTTATCGCCTCACTCTTTGAGGGAGGTGGTAACCCTTCCTGGGCACAAATTGGACTACACATGGTCGGAGAAAAGCTAGCAGGAGAGTTTTATATATAAATGGGACACTAAATTGATATCAAAGAAAATGGATAACCCCATATTAAAAAATGTAATTCAGACATGGCAAAAAAATAAATCATTCTATTGGAATAAAGGTGGGGATATCTCCTAAAGCGCCCTTGACTAGACAAATTAAAATACCCATGACTCTGGGTAATAAGATCCTGGACATCTGGTGCTGGAAGGGAATTTGGTGTATAGAGGATTGTTATGAGCAAGGGTAGTGTATGTCATTTGAAAAGCTAAGGAATAAATATGATTTGTCTAATAAAACTTTATTCTGATAGCTGAGATCTGAAAGGATAATTTTGGACCGTCTCTGACTTGCCCGTATGTAGTGACATAGAGATTCTAATTTGAAAGGGGAATATGCACAAGTTTATCTCTATAAGGTACCTCCTAGTCCAAAGGGAGGGCCAGAAGCTGGGCTTACACAAGTTGAGGGAAAGGTGGGAGATGGATTTGTGCCTGGATACCATGACAGCAATTATTAATGCCAAGTACAGATAGGTACAATACAATTTCTTGCATCAACTATGTCTCACACCAAAAAAAATTACATAAATCTAAATCAGAAATATGCTTGGGTGTGGAGATTGGAACTTTTGTCTCAACCCTGGCTGTAAACAAAGGAGAGATTCTTCTAGGAGGACCTGGGGGACATTCTGAAAAAAATTACAAAAGTGGATTTTCCACAGAATCTGGAATTGTGCCTTCTTGGAGACATAATGGACATGAGTTTTAAACTGTCCAGATACCAAAATTCAGTTTGTGAAAGTTGCCTTGGCAGTAGCCCGGAAATGTATAGTGGTCACGTGGAAGTCTGACTCCCAACTAAATATTACAAGATGGAATATGGAAATGCAGAGTTATATTCCCCTGGAGAAAATCATGTACAATTTAAGGAGGAAATATGACACATTTGTTAGGGTGTGGCAACAATATCTGCAACACATCAGAACGCAGATATAATTATACCTCTTCTGAATAAAGGAAATGCAACAATCCGTGCCATTAGTGAAATGATTGAGATCATTGAAGTGGGTCGTGGTGCAGATGACGTGCTCTTGTATAAGCTCCCTTAAGGGTTTGTGACTTTACTGGTATTTGGTTCTTTGTATTTGTTTAATTTATATAATCTTTGTTGTATTAGGGTATCGAAGGGAGGGGAGAGGGGTAGGGGGAAAAAAGACTCTGGATGTTGCATATTACCATTGAAAGAGATTGTTGTTTGTTTGAATTTGTACGAGTCTTAAAATATATTTTTTTTAAATCACCTCTTTAGTTTTGCCGACATTGAGTGCAAGGTTGCTGTTGATGCACCATTCACCCAAGTTTTCAATTTCCCCCTGTATGCTGACTCATCACTTTTCTTTACAGCCCACTACCATGGTATCCTCGGCAAATGTGGTTTATGGTGTGAAAAATAAAAAAAATTTAAAAAAAAAAGTGTAGAGTAGGGTTGTAGTGCTCTGTTACTGATGGAGATTGTGGAAGAGATGTTCTTGCCAATCCTCACTGATTGTGGTCTGGAGGTGAGGAAATCCATGGTCCAATTACATTGTGGAGTGTTGAGTCCCAGGTCTTGGAATTTGCTGATCAGCTTTGAGGGGGTGATGGTGTTAAATGCCAAACTGTAGTCAATAAAGAGCATTCTGATGAATGAGTCCAAATCAATGGGTGGGAAATAGATATCTTCCCCATTAAGTCTGGAGTTAGGCCAGGCTGCCGACTGTCTCCAGTCTTATTTGTGTGCTGCAGAGAGCCCTTTGCCAAATCCATCAGGAAGGAGGAGGGCACGAGGAGTGACATTGTCAGGCAGTGGAGGCACTCGGGTAAAATTCTCCCTCTATATGGAAGGTAACCTCACAGACTTGATTTCCAAAAATATACTTTATTCACAATAAATTATTTACAAAACAAAAAACTGTTCAAGACTTTTTAATTTTCATAATGTCAGTCATATCTTGTAAATTTTACATTGTTGCACCACTGTGCACCATTTACACCACTGTGACATCTTGTTTCTATACATTGTCATTAGACATGATTTTTATAGAATAATGTGTCATATCTATACATTCTTATTTATAAATATGTACATTGTTACATTTGTTCTATCCATACCCTATTACTACCATTGTGACACCTTGTCATTTCTCCCCTTCTGGTTGAGGGGCTTCCCCTCAGTCTCAGTTCCTCAGTGCTTCGTAATGGGAGGAATCTAGACTGTGGTCCTTCCCCGTAGCATCTTTGTGTTGGCTGCACCAAGCCTTAGTACATCCCTCAGCATGTACTCCTGTAGCCTAGAATGCACCAGTCAGCAGCATTCCTGGACCGTAATCTCAGTACACTGAAAGAACACTATCTTTCAGGCAGACCAAAGAGCGTCTTTCACTGAGTTGATGGTCTTCTAGTAGTTCTGGATGTCGGACTCGGAGTGTATTGCTGGGGAGAGTCCTCTATCATGTTGCCACTGGGGATGAACTGGGACAAAGCCCTCTGTATCCTTCTCCACACTCTTTGTTTACCTGCATTCCGCAAAGCGGTGGGTGACAGTCTCCTCCTCTGAAGTCGTCCCAAGGTCAATATGCGTGGAGGATGATGTTCCAGTTGTACAAGAAGGATCTCACTGGGTGGGCTTTCTCACTGCCAGCCATGCCAAGTCCTGGTGCTTCTTTGTGAGCCCTAGTGATGTGGCATTCTGCCAGATGACCTGGATAGTCTGCTTGGGGAGCCATGCCACCAGATCCATTGTGTCCTCATCTCTCAGATCTCTCAGATTCTGCAGGGCCTTCCGTGCTGACCACTGCCTGATGGCTTTGTGGTCAAAGGTGGTGTTCTTGAAAAAATTTCCACAAAGGATGCACGATGTGGCAAAGTCCAGCTATATGGTGTAGTACCGGGGCTAGGCCTATTCTTTACAACACCTGGGACAGACATAACCTCAGCACATAGTGGCACTTGATGCCTTCATACATTAGTTCCACGCACAACTTGATGCAGCCACGCACAAAGGTGGTCATCAGGATGAGAGCCACGTTTGGTTGCCCTTACTCCTATTTTCTGGCAACTTGTACATGGCGCTCCTTTGGACCCTATCCATTGTGGACCCTAATATGAATCGGAAATCTGCTCGGAGTAGAGGTGTGAGGGATGGGCCCCACTTGCACCACATACAGCAGTACCAAGAGTACTTTGCACCTGATGACTAGGTTGTTCCCCGTTATTGAGAGGGAATGCTGCCCCATATATCCAATTTTTGGTGGCCCTTTGCGATTTGCTCTGACCAATTCTTGTTGCATACTTCATCCCCTCCAAACTGTAGCCCCAACTCCTCGGGTAGTCAAATCTGGCTGCGAAGGCGATGGTGGTCTGGTTAGACAAGTTACTGAAGAGCATTGCCCCGCTCTTCTAGTTTACCCTGGCACCTGATGTGACCTGCTAATGGCTACATATGCTGGTTAGTCTCCAGACTGATCATGTATCCATACGGAAGACAGCAATGTCGTCCATATACATGAAGGCCTTGACCCGAGTGTCTCCACTGCCTGGCAATGCCACTCTTCTTATGCCCTAGTCCTTCCTGATGGATTTGACAAAGGGCTCTATGCAGCACACAAATAAAAGTGGAAACAGTGGGCAGCCTTGCCTAACTCCAAACTTGATGGGAAATCTCTCACCCATTAATTTGGACTGCACTACAGATGTCTGTGTAAAGCATATTTATCCAATTCCAGATTCCCTCCCCAAAGCCCATTTTGGGGAGTGTCTCTTATCAATTGTGTGCAATATCTGATTGAAAGCTTTCTCCTGGTCTAAGTTGACCAGACAGGGGCCATCCCATCCCCACCACTCCCCCAGTCTGTCTTTGACCTGCACATAGGTGATAGTATCCCTTAGCAGGTCGAGGTTGTCCGATATCTTCCTGCACAGCACTTTGCAGAAAGATAGATATGAGGATTTTGTAGTCCACATTTAACAATGAAATGGGTTTCCAATTCCTCATATCCTCCCTCTTCCCCCTTCTCTTTGAAGATATGGGTGATGTTGCCCTTCCTCATGGAGTCTGACATGCTTCCTGCCAGGAGCATAGTGTTGTATGCTTCCAAAAGTCTGCGCCCACCCAGTCCCACAGAGCCATGTACAACTGAGCCGGTAGGACATTGCTTCTGGGAATTTTATTCGACCCAAAGGAACAAATGAAGTCTGTCAGCTCTCCCAGAGTAATTGGCTGATCCAGACATTTCTGCTTGCTGTCATCTGAGACGATCATGATAGAGAACAGGAAATTTTGGGAGGCCATTAATGTTATATAAACTGGCATAAAAGGATATACCAATGCTCTGCCTATCTGCGATGATCCTCTTAAGTCTGTGGATCACAGAGCTCCCTTTATGAATCTTTTGGAAGAAGAAATGTGAACATATCTCATTCTCCACTCTGTGGACTCTGGATCAGACGATGATCTTGGAGGACTTTGAGGTGAATAGCAAGGCTTGCTGGCTCTTCACCTCTTGAGTTCCTCCCTCACATCCATCCCTCTCGACTGCAAAAGGAGATGCTGCAGGTCAATCTGGAGTTGGCTTAGTTCCTGGTGTCTTTTTCTCGGTCTCTGAACACCTTTGAGGATTAAGAACATGGTGGCAAACAGGATGCTGCCTTCAGGAGTCAATACATATCATATTGGTGTCCCATGCATTACTGCTGTTTAGGTCATGCGAAATGGCTGTAAAAGATCTCATAAATCAATTCCCCAAAAAATGAAGATCTAGAATATAATTCACTCTCACAGAATTTGGGAGGGGTGGAGTAGTTAATATATTTTTGGCAGTTTCTTGACTTGTGTAGATTTGCATAATTGTGGAACAGACAGTTTTCTCTGAAACCACATCACCCTCAGTAATTCAAGGGTCACCTTTGCAATGGTACACTGTATATAATGTTAATTTGGCGACACCTGAAGAACTGCAGTTCTGGTTGTCACATTATTGGAAGGATGTGAAATTACTGAAAAGATTCCAGAGAAGATTCACCAGGGGTTTCAGTCATGAGATCTGAGAGCATGGGAAGCTGATGTATGTATCTGATCGGTGTATGTACAATTGATGGGGGAGTAAGTTTTTTTATTTAGCAGTGGTGTTTATAATCAGTATGTAGCTTTAATGTAAAGAGAAGATTTACAAGAAGACAAGGATGTAGGAAATGGGAGTAAGCCATCTGGCTTGTTGACTCTGCTCTACCTTTCAATAAGATGATGGCTGATCTGGCTATGGACTTGGCTCAACCTACCTCCCTTTTCCCCATAATCCTTAATTCCCCAACTTTGCAAAAATCTAATAGTCTTAACAAGATAGCCTCTACTGCTTCCTTGGGCAGAGAATTCCACAGGTTCACTACTCTCTGGGAAAAGCAGTTCTTCCTCATCTCCATCCTAAAATCTACCCCCCAATCATGAGGCCACATACCCTAGTTCTAGTCTCACCTACCAGTGGAAACTACTTTCCTGCCTCCATCTTATCTATCCTTTTCATCATTTTGAATGTTTCTATAAGATCCCGTCATCCTTCAGAATTCCAGTGAGTATAGTCCCAAGTGACTTGTCTGTCTTCATGGACTAACTCCCTCATCTCTGGAATCGACTTGGTAAACCTCGTCTGCATTAACTTCAGTAGAGATTTGAAGGATTTCCTTTTCAACCTGACTGAGGGGATGGTGGTGGCAAGTACTCTCAAGCATTCAAAAAGTAATTAGACACGTATTGTCTGTATGTGTGTTATGACTGGTGGTGTGTCTGCATGTTTTGCACCAAGGACCGGAGAATGCTGTTTCATTTGAATGTACTTGCGCAATAGATTGATAATTGAAATATGCACCTGAAGTGCATGGTTTAGATCAGCTATTTTCCACTTTTTTAGCTATGGCCCACTTGGGGTTCTGCTCAAAGTTATAGACTCCCTTCTCTGTGAAGCAGTTGTTTAGTTGGTTTCTTCTGTACTTCTCTCTTACCGACTTCCTTAAAAAAAGCATTAAAAGTATCATTTCAGTCTGTGGCCCCCATTGAGAATGGCTGGTTTTGATGACTATGGGTGGAGTACTAGAAAATGGGATCAATGTAGATTGGAAGGGACATTGGGGCATCTTGGGCCAAAGGACAGCTTTCTGTGCTGTATGCCTCTGTGACACTTTATTTTAATAATCCCAAGAAGAAACGACGGAAATTTAAAAGATATCCCTGAGTAGAAGCAAAATAATTAAGAGCCTTTGGAAATAAGGCAAGCATTAAGATTTTGTTGATGAAAAAAATAGGAATTGGTTTTACTATTTGAAAATAATGTAAATTTTGTCTTTTCTAATTGTTTGGTGTGAAGTTCAGTTTCTGAAATGTAGATGGAAATGTACTGAGAATAAATTTCTTGGGAATTCTAGAAATTTCAATGAAGCCTTTTCTTACTATGTGCTTATGCTGCATGCATACAATTGACGGTAAACTGATTATACAGAACTGTTTCTAATTCAGTAGTTAACATTGTTCCTGTCTGCCAACAGCATAAATTATTCAAGTTAATGAAAGGAATCTATTGTTCAGATTGGAGTTAAAAAAATGTGAAGTGCTGTAATCTGTACAGAGTAAAATGTGCAACAGGTAACAGAACCAATCCAACTGGAACTGAACACCTCGCAACATGGGGGGGAGGGAGGGGGGAGACTCATAAACCTACAGGTGTACCGTGGAGAATATTCTGGCTGGCTGCACCACTGTCTGGTATGGAGAGGTGCCAACTCTCAGGACAAGAATAAACTCCAGAGGGTTGTTAACTCAGCCTGCGACATCACAGGCACCAGACTTCACTCCATTGAGGAAGTTGATGGTGGTGAACTTAAAAAAGCACATTCTATCCCAAAGACCCCCATGTCCTCTTCACTCTGCTACCATTGGGGAAATAGGTACAGGAGCCTAAAGACGAGGACTCAACAGTACAGCTTGTCCCCCACTGCCATTAGACTCCTGAATAATTAATTATCCATAGACACTGCATTACTTTTCGTGTATGATAATTTTTCCTTTTTTGAATAGGAATGTTGTCAGATGGTTGTTTACACTATGATGTGGCTGCCAACCACGGACTTTCCTCACTTGTTCCTGACAATAAATTGTTATCCTGACCAGCCTCCTTTCTGTACACTATCTCATGCATTATTTGATACCTGGCCTGTGATTATGGTGTGGCTAGTGAATTTGAAGATGGAGTTGGAACGGTTTTTGGCTGTATTGTCATGAGAATAGGGGAATGAGTACACATCCTTAAAGAGTATCAATGCTGATTATTATTGTGGAGAAGGTGTTTCCCATCTTCACTGATGGCTGTCTTTTCAACAAGAAGTTAAGGATCCAGTTGCAGAGAAAGTACTGGGACTCGGATCCTGAAGTTTGGGAATGATCTTGCTATGGGCTATGGTAATTGAAGGTAGGGTTATCGTTGGTGAAAAATAATCTGACACCTGTGTCTTTGGTGTTCAGATGTTCTGGGGCAGGGTGGAGAGTCGGGTCTCTGCCGTGACCTGTTTGGATGATAGGCGAATTGTCTTGGGTTAAGGCTGGCTGGTAGGACACAGTTGATGTGAGCCATGACCAGCCTCTCGTGATGATGGACATCAGAGCCACTAATTGGTGGCTTTAGTTCCTTAGTTACTTTAGTTCCTTCACCTGGACATGTCAGCTGATGATGTGAAGACCACAATGGACAGCAGGTAATTAAACAGCAATATCAATAGTATAGGATTTAACAGATTGGAAAGGGAGTAAAATTGGATGCAGAAACAGGGAAAGCAATGAAGAAATAAAATATTTTTTTTTAAAGTTAAAATTTGCAGTTTGAATTGTTCTCTTTGAGTCAGAAAAAATGATTTTGAATTGTAAGATGACTGATTGAGCTCTTTCGCTTTGGGGAGAGTGTTGCAAATTGCAAAAAAATATTGTAGAGGCAAAAGTGAAATGCATTTTTTTCCTGAGGTAAATACCAAGTAAATATTTGCATTTCACAATGAATGTAACCCCAAATTTGCTGGCTGATTGGTACTTGGACAACAATCTTTCAATTTAAGAATATTAATGCCTCTGACAGAGTTGTAAAAATATGCATGGTTCATGAAATTTCAGCATTGATTACATCTCTTCCACCATAGCAAACTAGCTGTCTTTCATCATTAGCCATATAATTTTGTAATTAAATAATTTAATTAATTATGTAATTCCAGATTTGAGATTTAAATAAAGCCTTATTGTGTGGAAAAATCTGGTATCTTTAAGCTTGGATTAGGTTGACTTGGACTTTTTTTAATTTCCTCCACAGGTTGTTTGCTGTAGTTAATCATATGGAACAAATGTTTTGTTTTGAATATTTAAAAAATTTTAAAACCACAATTACATTTCAATTAATAATGGATTTATAAAACCTAATCCCTCCCTCCCCACAACCTTCCTCCATCCCAACTACCCCCTAAAAGAAAGAAGGAAGGGAGATTATCAAAATAGAAATACAAATTAAACTCAACTGCTGTGAAACCAAGAATCACCACCAGGATGAGCTATTGAGAGCTTAAATTGTCAAGCCAGCATGTTGTAAATATGGGCTCCATGTTTTTTTAAAAAGTGATATTTATCATGTAAACCACAAGTTATTTTTTCAAGAGGAATGCAAGATCTCATTTTGACTTCCAAGTAATAGGTACACATTTAATCATAAAAAATCAGTTTGATACATAGTTAATCTTAATTTTAAAATGAATGTCTTAATATTCCATAACAAAAATAACAGGATCCAACCTTAGTACACTGCCAGGACAAATGAAAAAGAGAACCTATCCTTTCTTTGAAATTTTTATTTTTCATTTACATCAATACAAGTATATTTATATATATATATATATCATGAAAATTAATAAAAAAACAACAATGCAAAAAGAATACAAAATTTCATATCCCCCCCCCCAGTAGGAAATAAAGCCTAGCTGATAATCATATAACCTCTTGATTGATTAATTACATTTAAATTTATACAGTGATCTTGAACCTTGAATTAACTAAGGTGAGTTGGAGCGGGAGTGGCAGATGCAGTAGGTGAAGTAATAGCAATAAAATCCATATAAGATTTCCAAATCTTATCAAATTTTTCGCTTGATTCCATAAATTGTTATTTTCTCTAATGATATACAATGCAATCGTTCCTTTTGCCATTTATTCAACCCCACGTTATTGTCTAATTTCCACGTTACAACTACTATACATTGCTACACTTAAAAACTTCTGATAAGTATCTAACTTCAAATCAGAAATATCTCCTAATAGAAAAATTTTGAGATCTTTCAAAACTTGCACCTTCATAACTCGTCCCAATAAAATATTTGTATCTTCCCAAAATTTTCCTACTTTTGCACGTTGCCAAACTGCATGGAAAAAAGTTCCTAATTCTTTAAATTTATTACATCTAAAACATTTATCAGAACAATTTGAATTAATTGAGAACCTATTCTTTACCACATCTAAAACATAACTTTGAAGATATTAAACTAATTTTTTTTAATTTTTGGGGAGTTTAATATAATTGATGCAAAAAATTGTATTGTACTAATTTATATCTTACATTAATAATTTTAATCATATTATCTTTACATAACATTCTCTAATCATTTTGACCTATTGTTCCATCTAAATCAGTTTCCCATCTTAATCTTGATTTATGAATATCTGATTTGGACGTTTTCTTTTGAAGTAACTTGTACATTTCTGAAAATAAATTTATTTGTACTTCCTTTAGTAACTAACATTTCTATTTCTATTTCTAATTAAAAAAATTATTTGAGACATTATATTTTTATTTCATTTGTTGAAAAAAGGTTACTAACTTCAAAATAGTCTACTATTGTTTTAATCCCCATTTGATTCCAATATGGAACAAATCTTGACCTAGAAGGAGGGGCTCTGAAATACTTTGAATGAAAAAAAAAGGATACAAATTAGATTACACTCTCAACAAATTCAAATGCAGGAACGATTCTAAGAGACGTCCCTGAATAGCAATCTCACTTAGTCCATAAAGTTAAAAAATATGTATATTTTGGAATACTTTTATTTGTTTATATTGTTTATACATTATTTCGAAGTAAAAGACTGAAAACTACTTGTCGATTACTTTTTTTTTCCATCTGTGGTAAATAGAATAATGCACAAAGATGCCTGCTATTCTCTTGAAGCATGGATGAGACCTCACTTGGAGTATTGTGAGTAGTTTTGGGCTCCTCATTTAAGAAAGGATATGCTGACATTGGAAAGGGTTCAGAGGATGATTTTGGGAATGAAAGATTTTTTATATGAAGAAAGTTTGACAGCTCTTGGCCTGTACTCATTGGAATTTAGGAAAAAGAGGGGAGATCTCATTGAAACATTTTGAATGTTGAAAGGCATGGACAGAGGAGATGTAGAAAAGTCATTTCCCATGGTGGACAAGTGGGCATAACTTTAGGATTGAAGAGCGTCCCTTCAAAACAGAAGTAGAGGAATTTCTTTAGCTAGAGTGTGGTAAATCTGTGGAATTTGTTGCCACATAGTTGTGGAGTCCAAGTCATTCAGTGTATTTAAGGAAGAAGTTGATCAGAATTTATCATGAATGTCGTGAAATTTGTGGTTTTGCGGCAGCGTTACATGTGTAAAATTGCTATAAATTACGTTAAAAAGTCAAGTAAATAAATTAGTACAAAAGAAGGAAAAGTAAGGTAGTGACTGTAGTTCATTGTCTGTTCAGAAATCTGATGACAGAGGGAAAGAAGCTGTTTGTGTACCGTTGTCTGTTCATATTTAGGGTCCTGTACTTCCTTCCTGATGGTAGCAGTGAGAAGAGGGCATGGCCTTGTGGTGGGGGCCCTTGAGGATAGAGTTGCTTTCCTGAGACATCACCTGTGTCAATGTCCTTAATGGACTGAAGGCACAGTGGCATAGGCTGAGTTCACAACTCTAGTGGTTTCCCGTCCTGTGCATTGGCACCTCCATACCAGCCAGTGATGCAACCAGTGAGAATGCTCTCCACGGTGTTGATATTTGCAAGTCTTTGGTGACATACCAAATCTCTTCAAACTCCTAATGAAGAGCATGTAGTCCGGCAATGTGAAAAGGTCGATAAGTTTTGGAAGGATATAAGTATTTTATTGGGACAAATTTTGAAGATGAAAATTTTGAAGGATCCTAAAGTATTTTTATTGGGAGATATTCCCCAATTGAATTTAAGTGTAGCAATAGCAAAAAAATCTATAGCCGTTACATGGAAATCTGGTGATATTGTGGGGTTGAATAGATGGTGAATGGAATTATTAAATTGTATATCATTAGAGAGAATAACATATAATTTACAAAATCAACCAGAAAAATTTGATAAGATTTGGAAACCCTACATGGATTTTCTTGCTACGACTTTACCTGCAGCGTCCACCATGCCCCATCCAACCGTCCTAATTAGTTATGATACAAGACTTGTGTAAATTTCAATTTATTGATTATAAAATATAGGTTAATTACAAGCTTTTTCTTTTCATTCTTTTTTCCCACTTTTTTGGGGGGGTGGGTGGGGGGAGGGAGAAAATATCTAAAATTTGTATTATTTTTATGTTGTAATTTTATCTTTTTCATGTTATACATAAATACTGTATGTTTTGACGCAAATGGAAAATAAAATTTAATTAAAAAAATACTCATAAAGTGAAGCCGCTGAAAAACATTCTTCGTGATTGCATCAAAATGGAGGCACCAGGTCAGATCTTCAGAGGCACTGGCACCCAGGAATTTGAGTTAACCCTTTCTACCCCTCGATGAAGACTGGATTGTGTTCTCCTGATATTCCCCCTCCTGAAGTCCACAATCAGTTCCTTAGTTTTCCTAACCTTGAGTGCAAGGTTGTCATTGTGGCATCACTCAACCAGCTGTTCTATCTCACTTTTGTTCTCTTCCTTATTGCCATATATCATTCTGCCGATGGCTGTGGGGTCATCTGCAGATTTGTAGATGGCATTTGAATTGTGCACAGCCACACAGTCATGGGTGTAATGCGAGTAGAACATGGGCTAAGCACGCATCCTTGAGGTGCACCTGTGTTGATGTCATTGAGTTGGAGGCATTGTTTCAGATTTGTGTTGACTATGGTCAAGGATCAGTTCCAGAGAGAGGTGCAAAGGCCCAGGTTCTGAAGCTTGCTGACCAGTACTGAGGGGATGATAAGTGTTAAAAGCTGAGCTATAGTCAATGAAATGTAGCCTGGTGCTGGATGATCCAGGCCTGAGCAGAGAGCCAGTGAGATTGCATCTCGTACAATATCATTATGGCATTGGGAAAATTGCAGTAGTTCCAGATCTTAACTTGGGTACAAGTTGATTCTGGCTATCACCAACCAGTCGTAGTTCTTGATTGAATCAGTTCTTGATTGAATGGAGGGGCAGATTCCATGGCCTATTTCTGCTCCTTTCTTTTATGGTCTTGTGGTCAAATAAATTCTTGTCAAATTTCTGAAGGTGATGGTTTCTAAGAGATAGGATCATTCAAAATATTGCTTTTTAAAGTTTAACTACATGATGAACCTACAATTTGTCAGGTCCAGATATAGGTTCTGATATTGGTTCTGGAAAGGCTTGAAGGGCAAACTGGTAATGGGCTGTGGGTAATAGACATTGAGTAACTTAAACAAATGATTCACCGGTGGACCTCTTTAAAGAAATGTATGGATTGAGAAAGAAAGTAGGTGAAGTGATAGAATGCTCGTCATTATTTTAGGTCAGGATGATGTGATTGGTATTATTGCATGTGCTCTTTTGTCTACGTATACGATATACGCAGCATAGCAAGTCTATTTTTTCTGATTTTTTTTTCAATGCGCACATCTTCAGATTGGGTCAGGTATGGAAAATATTATGTACTTGAGCTGGGTCAGGATTGAAATGACAATTTGAGCTGTAACGTTAGGATTTTATTTTTTGTTTCAGGAAATGGTGGACTTTCAGGATGAAGTAAATGAGTTAAATGCCACCCTTCGATCCTACCATACACACAACGACCAAAAGCTACATCACGTTGATTTAATTGTTAGCAATCTGAGCCAGAGAGTAAAGTCACTGGAGGGAAATTTGCTAATTCCTGATCCTGCTTCAAAAATAAAGAACGTAAATAATTCAATGGTAAGAATAGCCATTTTAAATTCTAAACAATAAGTAAAGGCTGATAAGTTTATCTGAACTGTGGTCAATTTGAATTACTTGTATTTTCTCGAAGAATGTACGTGTCTTATGAAAAATGATCAATTATGGAGAAATTTGAATCCAAGCTTTCTTTTTTTCTCAACCAGGAAAGTTCAACAATTTCATAGAACAAATTGAATCATAATTAAATGCATGATTTTAAAATTGTTGAATGTGGTCTTAATCACACTACAAGGTACTAATATTTTTGGATCAAATGGAAAATGCTTCGCCTCTATAACCTCTGAATGAAATGTAAAAATTTCCTTGCGTTCTTTTCATTTTGTGGCCATACCCCAAGCCTATCTAAACTCCTCCAATCCAACACTCCTCAGATCTAATATTTCTCCAATACCTGCCCTTTATTTCTTGTTTTTCAATAAGTTCACAATTGGCAACCATGTTGTAAAATTGCTTGCTGCACTCACTGCTTGTTCTAGTCTATAAATTTGGAGCAAAGGAAGGGGAAAAAATGTGCAAATTTGAGACTTCCTTTCCCCCAGCCCCTCCACCTGCTCACTGTATGATTTCAATCTGTTTGGCTAATCATTTAGCATAATATCAATCAACAACAAATAGATCTGCATGCAGAAATGCCCTGATTTCTATATTCTGTAAAATTCTAGGCATCCCTTTGTACCTTTATTTTATTCTTCTTGTCCATTTTCCACTTTTTTTTTCCAAATTTGATCAATGTAAATTAGATTTAAAACTTAAAAAGAGTTTTCTGAGAGATTCATTTGAGAGCTTGGTTGTTTATTGATAAGTGAACTTGATAAGGCAATAGAGCAAAAACTGCTGTTTTTTTTTCACTAAGTGGCTGACCTTGGATTTTTTCCCATTTTGTATTCCATCTATCATTTCCCCACCCATTATGTCACCAGCCTCTGTATCCACTTCATAACATTCATGATCAGCAATAGCAAGCCTTCTTCAAATCTCTGAATAGCTGAAGTCCCAGCATTGATCTCTGTGCCTCTAATTACAGCCTGCTTTTCCTTGATTAGAGTTTATCCATTTTTAATTGTGTATAATTTAACTTTACTCAATTTTAACATTTTAGAATGCAAATTATTCATTCACTACTTGCTCCTATCTCATACTGTATTGCCATGTAATAATACAGAAAATGTAATATTGCACAAAATTCCTTTCTGCCTGATGTAAGGCAGATGAAAGATTGTCGAAGCAATGACAAATACATCTCACTTTTGTAAATGTTTAAGATAAAGTTGCATGAATTTCTATCAGTTCCTTCTGACCATGTTGATTTTCACATCACTCTCATCACATCAGAGACAATTAATAGAGGCAAGAAAATGTGCTATAAATTAAAGGTACAAGATTTTTGGTTTGTTGGTGATACTTTTGACAAATTGATAACGCTAGGAAAAATATCAATGTACCCTGTGTTTGGAGAAAGCTAAAGGATACAAAGAAAGATGTTTCATACAACAAAGTGCAATGATTTGGCAAGTTATTTTAATCACATGAAACATTAATAACCAGATTAGGTGAGTTTTTCAACATTGGGAATAATTACTTACTAAGCATTCAGTATTTCAAAGAATAAATGGTTTCTTGTTGTGATGGGGCAAGATGATGCAAATTACTGTTAGATTTCCCCGAGGATAAGTTGCTAAATTTTGGATATCCATCTTGTAAATTATATTGGTAAGGGGTAGAGATGAAAAATGATTAAAATATACCATGATTGATAATGGAATTGTGCATATTAGTCCAAATATTCACAGAGTGTCTTGACGGATGAGAATATTACACAAAGCAATTGTAAATAAAATTCCAAAGAAGGCTCTTGATAGACAGAGAAAGAAAAAATAAGTAAAAGAATCAACTTTTGAAGATATGCCTTGTTAATATTATTTCAATTCTCAAAGCATTAATTAATTGAGAGCTGCTCTAGGTGGGCAACTGTGACTTGATGCAAGAGTGCAGATAGCTCTATTTAGCATGCACTGAAGTTAATAGAGGATATTAAAAAGGAAGCTGGTCCAAAAAGCTGTTCGCTGCAATAGCATGGATCTCCCAGTGGCCACACATTTCAATTCTCCATCCCATTCCCTTGCCAACATGTCTGTCCATGTACTGCCAAATTTAGACCACCTGTAAATTAAAGGAACAACACCTAATCTTCTTACTGGCACCCTCCAACCAGATGGCATTAATATCGACTTCTCTGGCTTATTGTCTTTCCCCCATTGAAAGATGAAAACAGTTTTGAGTTCTGAAGAGATTAAATTTAAATTTTATTTTAAATTTTTTTAAATTTGCACATACAGCACAGTTACAGGCCATTTTGGTGCATGAGTTTGTTCCACCCAATTAACCTATGTCCCTAGTATATTTTTTGAATGGTGGGAGGAAACCAGAGCCCCTGAGGAAAACCCACACAAACATTGGGAGAATGTACAAACTCCTTACAGACAGTGTGGGATTCGAACCGCAGTCCCGATCGCTGACGCTGTAAAGACGTTGCGCAAACCACTACACCTATCATGGTGCCCAACAAAAGAAACGAACCAAGGTCAAAGCACTGACTTCCTTGTACTTGCAAGTGCTTTTGGATATCTAGAGATGAATTATTGGATTGTAGGGCTGGATGACTTCTAGAAACTTGACAATTATGCTTTGAGTTTAGGAGTATGCAAGTAGACATTTCTTCAAAATGAAATGGATGGAGTAAGTTCCATGATAATATGCAAAAAGAGAATGTGATATTTCTGTGCATTAGTACCAGGATTTATTTAATCGCACAAATACTTGAGCATAAAATGAAGAATCCATGATTTTCGGTTGCATGGAAGCAGCAATTCCAATGACTGGTCATCAACCTGATAGGTTAACTCAGTTTCCATGTCCATAATTACTGCTTGTCAAATCATTTCACCATTCTACTTTCATTTGTTTTCTGTGAGATGTTTGAAGTTGAGAATAAATTGTTGACAGAATTTATTCCTTACAGGTTTTCATTATTTGTCACAACCTGTGTCTATGGCAATAGCAATGTAAAGAATTGGAAACAGTTAAGAGATAAATCATCAAAATTGAGAATTAACACAAGATTTGACAGTGATGCCTGGACAATGTAGTGTGGTGTCTTATAGTAAAACTGCATTAATTCAGTTTTCACAGCCTGAATATTAGTTTAAGAATCAACACCTTCCCAAACCACCAGATTTCCTGAGATGTACTTTGGGGTGAAAAAAAGATTTTTGTTACTTGTAGAGCAATAATTTTTGTAGGTTAAATAAACATTAGTTTCATTTAAACCATTCAAGACTACCATTGAAAATAACAATTTGTTTCAATTCTTGTCATGAATTTTTTTAAGATTGCCCTTGAATGTTTTTGAGACCGTACAGCCCTTCTGGCCCAGGAGCTCAAGTCCGCCAAATACACTAATTAACCTACAATCCCCATATGTTTTTGAAAGGGTGGAAACTGGAGTGCCCAGAGGAATCTCGTGCATACTGGGAGAGAATGTACAAAATCTTTATAGACAGTGAGGGATTCAAATGCAGGTTGTTGGTGCTGTTATAGCGTTGGAGGACTAACTGCTACACTAAACATACAGCCATTTTCATTCCCACCTCTTAAAATTGGCATTGAAGTAATTTTAACTACAAAACAAACCAAACATGAAGAACAAGGAATTTGACATTTATAAAAGCTATTTGAGGTTCCTTTTCCTGTATCAGTTTATTGCAAAATGAACCAACAGTACAAATAGACACTTAATGGACTTTGGAAATGTCAACTCTGTAGATCGTGGATGTGTTAATTAGCAAACTTGTACCTCATAAGGAGAAAATTACTGCCAATAGTTATTTCCAAAAAGGCGTCTCTACAACCTGACATTTATTGCCTTCCCAGCAGCAAAAGGCTGCTCGCTTTCAGATATCTGTACTGAAGGTCAAATGTAAAATTAAACTCAATTTATTGCACCACCTGTGTCTCTTAAATATCTCTGAATTGGAGAATCCATGATCAGAATTGGAAAGGGAAGAAAAAGTTTGAGCCTTAATGTTAACCAAAATGAGATTATTTTTCTAAATATCTGGAGATTAAAAATTCTTGTCTTGAGCCTTGAAAGCAGCCTAAGTTTATAATTCTTACCTACTCTCAATTGTATTCTATTGCACTGAGCTTAGATAATGTCAATTAATTCAAGAGTAGCCTGATTTGCAGATTGCTATGTTCAGATCTTCCATCAGGTGTCACCATTTGCCAATAAGAGTTGGAATGTTGCTTGATATTCCATCCTCTTCCCCAAACATTTCCATGTATAAACATGATGGGGCAAATCTTACAAACATGTGGTAAGCATAGCGGTTAGCATAATGCTATTACAGTGCCACTGACTGGGGTTTGAATTCAGCGCTTCTTGTAAGGAGTTTGTTCTTCTTGTGTGACCTGTATAGGTTTCCTCCAGGTGCTCCAGTTTCCTCCAACATTTGAAAGATGTACAGGGTTAATTGGTCACATGGTTGTATTTGGGTTGTGTGGGATTGTGGGCTGGAAGAGCTGTATCTCTAAATTGCTATTTATTTTCCTCAAACTCCTTTGGATCAATCTAGTAGATCTCTGGGCTGTCTCCAAGGCAATTATCTTGCTTATTAAGGAGACAAATTCTTCAAAACTTCAGTTCAAGTGTTATGAAGGACCTGAACTTTTGTTCTGTAATAAAAGTCAACACACCTACGAGCTCTACCTGAATGCTAACTTTGTGTTTTTCGACACAAACAGGAGATGAACCCTGGTAACAAAAAGTCTTGCACCATTTAAAAGGTTTTTTTAAGGATCCTGTCAAGTTGGAAAACTTTGCTTTGTCCACTCACTTAATATGTTTAGATCCCTCACAACTTACTTTCCCAGAAAAAAACCCAGAAAATATTGAAGATACTCATGAAACTCGAGAGAGAAAGAAAGTTAATGACCTTGAATCAGAACATTAGAACCAAAAATGACTTTTTTAAGTGAATGGAGAGAGTGGGGAATGTCTGTAATAAGATTGAGACCTTGATTATCCAGATGAACACAGGCTTTTGGTGCCTTCAAAAAAAAACTTTTAATCCTTGATGATCTGCTTAGAAGAGTGTAACTAGAGGGAGATGAATCTGAAATTAAATTTAGTATTGAGCCTAAGGGTTGCAACATGTTAAGACAGTGAGTGAGGTGCTGATCCTCAAACTTGGACTGGGTTTTGTTGGAAAAGTGTAGGATGCCAAAAATTCAGACGGGTGAGTGAGAGTGAAATGGAGAATTCAGGCTGCAAGCAACTGGGTTGAAAGGAGATATTCAGCAAATAGGTTACCAATCAGCATTTGTCTGTTGTCGAAGAGCAACAAAGGCAATTCATTCATTTGAAAGAATGCAGATGATTGCTGCTTCATGTGGAAGTATTTTTGGATTTTGTGGATGGTGAAAATGTGGTCCAGAAATGGACACAGACTGAGTCAAAATACAATATGTTCACTGGTTTTCCATAGTCATTCTGCCATTAATGTTTTCAAATTATATATTAAATTTGTCAACATGATATTCTTTTGCCCAATTATGCATTGATTTTGTCAGTATTTCTTGTGGCCATTCTGTAACAACAGTTCCAAATTTTCTTCAATGTAAGGTGTTTACTGGTAGAGATTCTCTCTACCCTTCCTTACTTCCCCTGCCCCCTTTCTTTTGTTTTTTTCAATGTACTTCAATCAAAATGGTGAAAGCATCCCTAATTATGATTGATTAATTCAATTCACTTTGCTTTTATTGTTGACCAAATGTCTCTGAAATGTTTTTCTGACACCAAAAGATTTTTCTGATATCCTTTTCTAGGCAATTATCTTGCTTATTAAGGAGACAAATTCTTCAAAACTTCAGTTCAAGTGTTATGAAGGACCTGAACAAATATATATATACATCATCATAGATGGTGGTGTAAAATATATATATGTGTGTGTGTGTGTGTGTTTGTGTATATATATATATTTGTATGTATGTGTGTGTTTATATATATATATGTATGTATGTGTGTGTATATATATATATATGTGTGTGTGTGTGTATATATATATGTGTGTGTATATATATATATATGTGTGTGTGTGTGTGTATATATATGTATGTATGTGTATATATCTGTATATATATATGTATGTATGTGTATATATATATGTGTATATATATATGCATGTATGTGTATATATATGTGTATATATATGTATGTATGTGTATATATCTGTATATATATATATATATGTATGTATGTGTATATATATGTGTATATATATGCATGTATGTGTATATATATGTGTGGCTACAAAAATGCAGTTCTTGCAATACAAAAAAAAAATCAAAGTTTTATATGTATGTGTGTGTGTGTATATATATATATCTCTGGAGCATAGAAGATTGAGAGGGGATTTGATAGATGTGTTTAAGATTTTAAAAGGTAAACGTGTCTTTTGTATGCACATCTTCTATATGGGCAAGACCTCTTTCTTCCCCCCCCCAAAAAAAAGGGAATCTTACAAAATTTACCTTTGAAGTGAGCATTCTTACTATTGTACTTTTTTGAGTTCCTTGTGAAACTGTCTAGAGACTTTAGAAGAATACCATTCCAAATCTTAAATGATTATTTTGAATATTTGTTTCTTTCAGCAAAATGACAGCATTCAAATGCCAAACTTCAGGGAGAGGTTGAAGATCATGGTGAATGCTCTTACCAACAAGTCAGATAATCTGGCCAATTCAAGTGTTGTCAACAATCACGGTAGGCTAAATTGAAACCTGAAAGAGAACATAGTGTATTTTGTACTTTATTTGACATATTTGCTTCCTATTTTTCTTACTAAAAAAGACAATTTTAATATTGTTTGGTTCCATCATAGATGGTGGTGTAAAATATATATATATATATGTGTGTGTATGTATGTATGTGTGTGTGTGTGTGTGTGTATATATATATTTGTATGTATGTGTGTGTTTATATATGTATGTATGTGTGTGTTTATATATATATGTATGTGTGTGTGTATATATATATATATGAGTGTGTATATATATGTGTATATATATGTGTATATATATGTATGTATATATGTGTGTATGTATATATATGTATTTGTGAATATATATATATGTATTTGTGTGTATATATATATGTGTGTGTGTGTATATGTATGTGTGTATACATATATATGTATGTGTATATGTATGTATATGTATATGTGTGTATATATATATGTATGTATATATATATGTGTGTATGTGTATATATATGTGTGTGTGCATATATATGTATGTGTGTGTGTATATATATATATATCTATCTCTCTGGAGCATAGAAGATTGAGAGGGGATTTGATAGAGGTGTTTAAGATTTTAAAAGGTAAACGTGGATAGGCTTTTTCAATTAATAGTGGGGGAGATTCAAACTAGAGGGCATGGTTTAAGATTGAAGGGGGAAAATTATAAATGGAACATGAGGGGAAATTTCTTTACGCAAAGGGTGGTAGGGATGTGGAATGAGCTTCCGACAGACGTGGTCGAGGCGGGATCATTGGTTACATTTAAGGAAAGACTGGATAGTTACATGGATAGGAGAGGACTGGAGGGATATGGACCGGGTACTGGTCAATGGGTCTAGGAGGGTGGGGATTTGTTACGGCATGGACTAGTAGGGCTGAACTGGCCTGTTCTGTGCTGTAAGTGGTTATATATGTGTGGGTACGTATGTATGTATGTGTGTGTTCACAATTATGCTAATCCCAAATACTGTGTGGCTACAAAAATGCAGTTCTTGCAATACAAAAAAAAATCAAAGTTTGCATATTTGAGTTACCACGTAAAAAGATTTTTTTCAAATTATGCAAACTGCATGGACACCCTCTATGTTTTACATTCTTAGATTACCATCTTTACTTATAAATGTCACTTATTAAAGTACTGATCTACACGACTATGATCTGCTATCCTTGGTTCTTTCTGTTTCCAACTTTTCTGTGCCATCACCTCTGTCCTTTGATTGAAGTTGTGGTCAATTGGATAGAATATAAAAGTAGGGATGTAATGTTGAAGCTTTATAAGGTATTGGTCAAACTGCACTTGAAGTACTTTGAGCAGCTTTGGGCCTGTTGTCTACAGAGTGTGTGTTGGCATTGGCTAGAGTAGTTTCACTAGAATAGTCCTTGGAATGAAATGGTTGTATGAGGAAAGTTTGATGTCTCTGGGACTGTACTTGTTGGAGTCTAGGTAATTTAATTGAAATGTATTGAATATTAAAAGGCTTGAATAGAGTTGACTTGGTGGATCTTTCCTGTGGTTGGGGTGTTTGGGACCACAGGGTACAGAATACAAAAAACCTTTCGAATAGCAACAGGGAATTTTTTTACCCAGGGGGTCGTAAATCTATGGAATTCATTGCTGCAATGTTGTCACTGGGTATATTTAAGACAGCGATAGATAGGTTCTGCAATTCACCTACCACCACAATGGCTGCACAGCAGATGCAGGATCACCTGGACAACAGCAATATGTAAATGAAGCTGCTTTTAATTGACTGCAGCTCAACTTTCAGCACCATCACGTAACCACCACAATACTGGCACTTTTCAAAACCTGGACCTCTGGAACTCGATCCTTGACTTCCTCACCAGAAGACCACAGCATGTGCAAATAGGAAACTGTGTCCTCCTCACTGGCAATCCACGCAGGTGCATCTCAAGGATGCAGGCTTAGCCCACTGCTGTACTCTCTCTATACCCATAACTGTGTGCCTGAGCACAATCCAAATGATACCTATAAATTTGCCAATGACACCATAGTCGCCAGTCGAATTGCAGATGGCTATGAGGAAGCATGCTGGAGGGAGATAGATCAGCTTGTTGAATGTTGTCACAATAACTTTGGACTCAATGTTAGCAAAATATTATGGACTTCAGGAGGGGGAAATCAGGAGAACACAAACCAGTCTTCATCGAGGTGTCAGCAATAGAATGGGTTAAGAACTTCAAATGCCCGGGTGTCATCTCTGAAGGCCTATCTTGGGGGCTCCATGTTGATGCAATCATGAAGATTTGCAGTGGCTATACTTTGTAAGTAGTTTGCAGAGATTTGGTTTGTCACTAGACTCTTGAAAATTTCTACTGGTGTGCATACATCACTGTATGCACAGGACAGGAGATGGTAGCAGAGTTGCAAACACAGCCAGTGCCATCAAGGGCACTAGTCTTCCCTCCATTAGGGACATCTGCAAGAGATGGTGTCTGAAGAAAGCAGCCTCTATCATCAAGGACCCTCACCACCAAGGCCATGCCTCTTCTCACTGCTACCACCAGGAAGGAGGTACAGGACCCTGAAGACAAACAGACAACAGTACAAAAACAGCTTCATTCCCCTGTGCCATCATATTTCTGATTGGACAATGACTCTATCTCATTTTTGCTCTTTTTACACTTATTTTGGTTTTAAAGTGTAATTTATAGCAATTTTGCATCTGTAATGCTATTGCTAAACAATGAATTTTGTGAAACATGTTCATGACAATCTGTTTTGATGAGAAGGTATCAAGGGTTACAGGAAGAAGGCAGGAGAATGGGGTTGAAATGGATGATAAATTAACCATGGTGGAATGTTAAGGCCGACTTGATGGGCCGAAAGGTCTAATATGTTCCTTTGTCTTGTGGACCTGCTTCTCTTCCTGCACTGTAGCAATAGTTCTGAAATTGTTCCAGTCCTTCCAGGTATGAACTGAACACTCCACCCCTTATCATTTTTGGCCAGTCTATTTTGTGAAGCAATGGGCTAATTAAATATATGCTTATAAAAGGGATTAGAATTGGGTTATCTGTTAGGTTGCATGCATTTTACAAGCAGAACAATGCCTTGCAAAGTTCGGAGGGCAGGTGCAAACGGAAGGTTCTGGGCTTTAGTATCATTTGCAAGCACATTTGCAGAGAGTTGGGGCCATGTGTTTTTTGTAAAGCCTGTAAATTGCAACATTTGCAAACTGAAACCAAAAAATAATAGTGCCTGGGACATCAGGAGGGGAGGGGCAGAGAATGAGAGAGCTGCAGTAAGCAGAGGGCAGTCTAAGATTGGACAGAAGAGGAGCTTGCAGAACAACCAGTGTCCTTTTTCAAGACTGGGCAGAGTTCTAATATGATAGCCTGAGTGTATTCTCCGTGGATATCAGGAGTGGCAGCTACTCTCTCCCGGTGTGGTGAAGAGAAGAACACGGTGAGAAGGACCTGGAAAGAAGACAAGTTCCTTCTGGAAGACATCCGACTCGCGCTGCTGGTGCCTTCCCCCTGTCCGCCGACTCGCGCTGCCGGTGCCTCCCCTTGCCTGCCACCTCGCGCTGCCTGTCTCCCGACTGACAGGGTGGCTATAAGCGTATGAAAACAAATGTGACGTGCTCATTTTAGAGGTGTATAGAAAAGCTACTATTGAAGTACACCCTTGACAAACACAAGCGGTTTAGAGTGGGAGGTGACAAATGGAAAGAATTCAGGTTTGCAACCAGAAATTGGGAGAACATGAACCAGCTAATGAAATCCAAACCTGGAAACTGTGGTCACAACTATAGTTAGTAACCAAAGAGTTTTACCTAGCAGTGATTCAGGACCAAGACCTCTGGAATGAAAAAAAAGAAAGTTTCCGAAGAGGTTGGATGTTCATCATCCCTCAAAGATAAATTTCCTCTACAGTATTTTCTATGACAGTGAGGAATTGATGAAGTTTGCAGTGATCAGATTTCATCTCTTTGGACCTAGAAGCAATTGACTGACGTTTTGTGTGTTTTAATATCCATTTAAAGGTGTAAATTATTTCCATGTTATTGCCCTCATTGACAGTTGCTGTGCGCTAGGGTAATATAACTCATCCGCAAGTGATATATGACGGCCTGATTAACACCTGGATTAGCGGTTTGCCAATATCAGATTTGCCACATGATGAATACCGTAACTTCGCAATAGCAATGAACTGATATTACACAGTTTTTGTGATCCCCCAGCATTAGATAGATAATGATTATATAACTCGTTAAAAGTGAGAGGTCCATTGTGAAAAGCAGTCATCTATTCGAACCAAGAATCGATGGCTGATGACGTCACCACAACGTCATCAGCCTGCCACCGGAGGATACTCCAAGCAGGATTTAACACCGACTGGAGAAGGGTTAGGTGAGTTGACCTCCTGGCCGGCTTCTCCCGTTTCAGATGGCCACATTACAACCGCACAGGAGTATAATGTGCAGCTTTACAGTCGGGTATTGTGGCAATCTGAAAGTGCCTTCTGTAACCCTCCACAACTTTCCTGCCTGGTAATTCTAAGTAAAGCACTGAAGTTTGCTTGAATGTAATGACTGTTTGATTCTGTGCACAGAATTGAAGATTACTGGAAACTAGCCTTGAAAATGTGGACAGTGGAAGATTGACCAGTAAAAAATAATTGCTTGTAAACACATTGCACACACTTCCACTTCGATTAGATTGGGGGGAGGGATTGTGTAAATAATTTAGTGTTGATAAGTTGTGGGTTGATCTGGTTGTTCTATACTCAGAGAATTAATCTAATTTTGTTTATGGAACCATTGCTTTGGTGTATTTCTATTGCTGCTGGTATATGGGGTTCACTGAAGTCGTAACAGTTTTCTTTAAATGATTAGATTGTTTATCTAATAATTAGTACTGGATGAGCATAAACATCTTTGATGTACAGTGATGACCAAAGCCATTTTTATGACGTATAAATTCTGTTCTTAAGCAATTAATTCCATCCCTTTCCCTAACAGACAAATGTGCAGAATTTTCTTGCCACATTTGATTCCAAATAACATTCTAACCTCATTGTCCTCTGAATTACTTTAATCTTTATCAGTGCCAAAGCTAACTACCCCACAGCTTGTTTTCTTAAATCCTTACCACTCCTTGATATGAGTATTGCAGAACACTCACGATTAGAACTAATCCAAAATTCTGACATCATCATAACCAGATATGTGCTAGCTGAGCTAATTTCTTATCTGTTCTTAAGTATAGCCCCTTTCAGGTGGACCCTCTGCCTTGAGGGCAGCAGCAGGAGTGGATCTTAACTCGTGGACTCACCTTTCAGTTAGTTGCTTAAAGGCTGCTTGCACCTCATCTACATTGGTACATAAACATTCAATAATGTCCATGGTTCTGCAAAAATCTTATGATTCACTGTTAAAACTCTACCAGCAATTTCATAAAATGATTCCAGTTCAAACGGTATCTTCTTATAAACCAAAATTGCCACTCCTTGCGCTTTGGAATCAAAAGAAGAAGCGACCACATGACCTACCCAATCACTTTTCGATTTCAAATGTTCTTTCTCAGTTAAATTTGTTTCTTGTTAAAAAAAAGTAATATCAACCTTCATCTTTTTAAATATAAACTAACACGCTTATGCTTAATTGGGTTATTAAGACCCTGTACATTAAAGGTCGCAAAATTCAAATTAGTCATACTTTACTTTAAAAAAAACTCCACAAAACTCACACAGTCAACAGTTATAAAAAGGGGCTCCCCTTGCTTAAACAATAAAAAAAACCTTCCCTTTTATAAAAATACAGAAGAAAAAAAAACCCTTCAAAAAAACATACAGAAAAAACTTCCCAAAACTGCACCAATGTAGTAACTCCCCAATTAACAATTCCCCCTTCTTTCCATTTCAGTTCTCATTCCTCTTGTCAGATACTCTCCTCTTAGATGATTGTGGTCGATCAGATCCTTGCACATCTGGCAAAGAATTTGCAAAAATTAATACATCATGATCATTCTCAAAAAACTGAGATTGATCATTCCCATAAACCGAAAAGTAAACTTGTACCCTTTTCTCCACAACACCTCTTTACCTGAATTAAATTCCTTACCCCTCTTAATGATCTTCTGACTCAGGTCAGCATAAAAAAACACCCTACTGCCCTGGACCAGCATTGGAGCCTGATTTTGACGAGCTTTCTGGACAGCTATCCGCAAAATCGTCTCTCTATCCTGATATGTCAAACATTGAATTAAAACCGCTCGAAGCAGCTGACCCGGATAAGGTTTCTTTCTCAACGCTCTGTGTGCTCTGTCTAATTCCAAACCATCTGGAAAAAAAAATCAACACCCAGCATATCTGGAATCCATTTTTAAAAAATCTTCGATGGATCTGAACCTTCAATATCTTCCAGAAGTACCACAATTTTCACATTATTTCCAAAGAGTCGATCTTTTTCAACAATTCTCTCTTATGAATTTCCCATCCAACAAATGAATCTTCCACTTTCTCCATTTTTTCTCTATTCTGCTCCACTTGATCCCTACATTCATAAAATGCTTCTTCAATTTTCTTAAAATTATCCTGTTCTATATCCACCAGTTTCTAACATTTATTAATATCATCCTTGACCACAGATATATCCTTCTTTACAGACGACCCTTCCTCACAGATATGATTTGTTTTAACTTTCATTTCCATAATCCCTGATTCATCTGAGAAGTCATCTGTGATGACACGTTTTCCATTTGTTGAGCAATGCCTTCTAAAACAATAAAAACAGCTTCAATTCCTGGTTCCCCCATTTTGAATTCTTAAAGAATTCAGATGAATGAGGTGACCTAAAATGCAATGGAGTAGCCATATAGCACAGAACAGGTTCTTTGACCTAACTTGTCCATACCGGCCAAATTGACATTCTTGGCTAGTCCTGTTTAGTGCATATGACCTTCTATCCATATCTATCTAACTGTCTTTTGAACATTGTAAATTACACCCATTTTGAAATCTTGGGCCAAAGAGCCTGTTCCTGTGCTGTACTGTGCTGAGAAAAGGAGTTATTTAATTTTGAAATATTAAATCCCCACTTTGGAGCTCATGTTTATTTCAGACGATCAGTTAATTGATATTTTTGCCATAAGAAACAACTTGAAAATTTGAGTAGCTTGCAAATAAAATTAATGTTTCCAATGAGACTTGAACCATGGACCAGCGTAGATCATAACACTGTATTACAATGCTCATTGATCATAAGTTTATCATTATAATGAATTTTCAAAGCTTTTCTTTGGAAAAATATTACATATTTTTTCAACATTTTAAAATTAGCACAGATTTTGCTTGGATGGTTGATTAAAGCTATTGAAGATTTGAATGAAATAAATGATCAGATTTCACAGGTTCTTGTCTGTTTTTGCTGGACTATAATACATCTGGATTGTGCACAAGCTTGTGTGTCGGGTAGATTATTCATGTATTTGTCATGATGGCAAGTAATAATCTGAATGATAGATGCATCCTGGAGATGGAGCTATTGTCATCAAAATAGACCTTTAATTTCATCAGAGGTTTCATGAATCGGAGCTAAAATGAACTTTTCATGGACATTATAGTTGAGATTATTTCTCTTTCCTGAGAACATTCTTCTATTTTAATATTAACTAAATAAATAAAATTAAAAACCTGTGAGATGTTTTAATAACTTTCAACAATTATATTTGCCCTTTTTGCAGTTGACTGAGGTGGTGCTCATTCGGTTTCGTAGGAAAATTTAAAATAAATAGGGATCTCCCTGTGCAAAATGTTTTTGTTCCAAATAGCTATCCAAAGAACCATGGTTGAGATCTACAGTTATCAGATTTTGCACATGCTGCATAGTTTCTTCTGAATCTTTTTTTAGTTTTGCTCTGCGAGATCGACAAATTTCTTATTCCCTAATTTCTTGTTTTTGTTGTTCAGTATTGAATAAGAAATTGGAAGATTCAATCCATTAATGAATATCTGGTAAGCTTTCTGGAATATGCATGTGTTAGTTGGATTTGGATTTCACAGAAGCTTACACATGATGAATGCGAGCATCCAGGTAAAAACCAGCTAGTAACTAGAATTGCTCTGGAATTTGATGTTACTACAGTCAAAATGGGTTAACTCATTTAGGTAGGCAGCTTACAAAAATAGTGTCATACTAGGGCAGTGATGATGAAAACTGTTTACATTTGAGAGTGATAAGGGGATAGAACACCATAAAAAGGAGGCGCAATTAGAATCCCATACCACATTTGATCAAGTACACCGCTAAATATGGAATATGATGTTGCAAGTCTCTAAACTTCATTCTAGGAGGTGAGTTAAGCTGGAGAACTGTCCACTGGCCATTTTTGTCATACATATTTTATACAATTTTGAGAGAAAAATAAACCAAGGCAAAAAAAACAGCAAATACCTGTGAGGTTATGATTTTAAATATGGAATACATTCAGAGTTCCTAATTTTTGACTGAATTTTTCATGCAAAGAAATCTGATTCTGGAAAAGGGAGAGGGGACAGTTTGTGCTTTTTCATTAATATTGGGTGGTGTACGGACGTTGGGTTATGTCAATCTATTGCCTTCGACCAAATCTCCATTAAATGCAGACCCTTCTATTTACCCCACGGATTCTCATCAGTGATTTTCACCGGAGTTTATATCCTTCCTGATGCCAATTACAAACAGGGACTTTCGAACCTGCAAGATTTGGTCAGTAAACAAGAGATGACCCTCCCTAACACATTACAAACTTTAATCGGAGACTTTAAGCAGGCCTGTCTCAAGAAAACCCTGCCCAACTACCACCAGCATCTAACCTGCTGTATCAGAGGTCCCAGCACACTCCATCAATGCTACACCAAGATAAGGAAGGCTTACTGTTCTTTCCTGAGATCACATTTTGGCAAATCGGATCATCTGGCAGTGCTTCTTCTGCTTTCATACAAACAGTGCCTAAAGAGAGAGGCTCCGGAGATCAGGACAGCTAGAGGATAGTCACAGAAGACTGAAGAATGGTTGGAGGACTTTCTTGATTCAGCAGATTGGGTGGTGTTGAAAGACTCAGATGAGTATCTGAATGATTACACCAGGGCTATCAGCTCTTTATCAAAACAGCTGTTTGCAAGTGTTTCCCCACCAAATCATTCAGGGTTTTCCCCAACCAGAAGCCCTGGATGAACAATGAAATCTGGAACCTGCTGAGAGCCAGATCACTACAGAAGGAGTAGGTATGACCTGCAGAATCCAACTCCTGGGTGAAGTGGAGTTTCCAGATGAAAATGGAAACCACAAGGGATTGTTATGCCAAGACATAAATGACATAACCTGCTACAAAACAAAATCCATTGCAGTAGGAGACAGCAAAGCTTCACTTCCTGACAAATTTAATGCCTTCTATACCCAATTTGACCACAAGCACAGGAAAGAACAACCACTGTCAACCCCTATGTCCCTTGATGATCCTCTCCCGTCTATATCCAAGAATGACATGCGGGCTGCCTTCTGGAGAGTGAATCTGAGGAGAGCATGTGGACCGGATGGAGTACTTGGCTTAGTATTAAAACTGTGCTGACCAACTTGCCAATGTATTCATAGAATTCTTCAACATCTCACACTCTGGCAGGGTAGGGTACGCACCTGTTTCAAACAGGCATCAATCGTACTGGTGCGCAAGAAAAGTGGGGTAACCTGCCTAAATGACAACCAGTGGAACTCACATCAACAATGATGAAGTGTTTTGAAAGGCTGGTGTTGAAGCATATCAGCTCTTCTCTGAGTGGTGACATGGATCCATTCAAATTTGCCTATCATAACAATAGGTCTGCAGCAGAAGCCATCTCACTGGCTCTACACACCTGGACAGTAAAGATGCATACATCAGGATGCTCTTTATCAACTACAGTTTGGCACTTAACACCATCATCCCCTCAAAACTGATCAGCAAACTCCAAGACCTAGGCCTCAAAACCCTAGTGTGTAACTGGATCCTGGATTTCCTCACCTTCCGACGACAATCAGTGAGGAATGATAACATCTCCACAATCTCCAACAGTGCTGGAGAATTGCAGGGCTGCATTCTTAGCCCCCTGCTCTTTTCACTTCAAGAAAGGAAAACTAGAGGTGTACAATCCATTGATCATTGGGTGATCAGAGGAGGAGAGGGTGAGTAAATTTAATCCCGGAGGATTTTTCCTGGACCCAGTACACTTATGGTATTGTGAGGAAAGCATATCAGCACCTCTACTTCCTTTTTTTTTCACACTGTGAATCATATCAATCAAAATACATACAAACATTTCCCTCTTAAATATACACAGTGGCATTTTCTCTACCCTACCTCCCTCCCCCCCTCCTAACCCATTAAACGTTCACAATACAATAAAACCATTAAACAATGTCATCGCACAATGAAAATAAACAAGAAAAATGTGTCATCTACTTTTACACACCGGATCAAGTCATTTTGTCTTCGTTATCATTTTAGGGGGTGGAGGTCCGAAGCAAGTCCTCTCTGTTATGTTCCACGTACGGCTCCGAAATTTGCTCAAATAATGTGACTTTATTTTTTAAATTGTGTTATTTTTTCCAATGGAATACATTTATTCATTTCCATGTACCATTGCTGTACTCTCAGGCTCTCTTCTGATTTCCAGGTTGACATTATACATTTTTTTTTACTACAGCTAAGGCTATCATAATAAATCCTTTTTGCGCTTCATCCAGTTTGAGGCCTAATTCTTCTTATATTACTTAGAAGAAAGATCTCTGGATTTTTTGGTATGTTGCTTTTTGTGATTTTATTTAATACCTAATTTAGATCTTCCCAAAACTTTCTCACATGCCCAAATTGCATTTACTGTTGTTCCCGTTTCCTTCTTAACAGCGAAAACATCTATCTGATAATGTGGAATCCCATTTATTTAACTTTTGGGGCGTGATATATAACCTGAGTAACCAATTATACTGTATCATGTGTAACTTTGTGTTCATTATATTTTTCATAGTTCCAGAGCATAACTTTTCCCATGTTTCATTTTTTATCTTAATGTTTAAATCTTTTTCCCACTTTTGTTTGGGTTTATAGCTTATTTCATCATTTTCCTTCTCTTGCAGCTTGATGTGTATGTTCGTTATAAATCTTTTAATTATCATTGTGTCTGTAATCACATATTCAAAGCTGCTTCCTTCTGGTAATCTCAGTCTGTTTCCCAATTTATCCTTTAAGTAGGTTTTCAGTTGATGGTATGCAAACATTGTACCATGAGTTGTTCCATATTTGTATTTCATTTGTTCAAATGTTAATAAATTATTTCCCAAAAAACAATTTTCTATTCTTTTAATTCTTTTTCTCTCCCATTCTCTAAAGGAAAGGTTATCTATTGTAAAAGGGATTAGCTGATTTTGTGTCAATAATAATTTTGGTATTTGGTAATTTGTTTTTTTTCCTTTCTAAGTTAATCTTCTTCCATATATTGAGTAAATGATGCAATACTGGTGAGCTTTTATATCATACAAGCTTTTCATCCCACTTATAAAGTATATATTCCGGTACCTTCTCCCTTATTTTATCTAGCTCTATCTTAGTCCAATCTGGTGAGAATTGGCGGACAAAAAAATAAAATACAAAACATTACAAATGTATAAGGTGGAGAAGAACATAATGAAAATAAAGCAAAAGTATGAGCTAGGAGAAACAAAAACACAAAATATTAGCCTGGCAACTTAAAACAGAACAAGCTTAAAGAACTGTATTGGCATCAAGGAAAAAAGACAAACAAATCACATATAATCCAATGGAGATTAATGAGAACTTTAAGGAATTTGATGAACAATTATACCAAACTGAGAACGAGGGGAAAATGTGATAAAATAGAAGAGTTTTTAGCTAAAATTGAACTGCCGAAATTGCAAGAAGAGGAGCAAAACAAACTGATAAAACCATTTGAAATAGAGGAAGTACAGGATATATTAAAAAAAGCTGCTGAACAATAAAACACCTGGAGAGGATGGATTTATAAAACATTTAAAGAGTTATTAATTCCTCCTCTCCTGGAAGTAATGAACCAGATAGAAGAAACACAAAACTTGCCAGATTCATGTAAGACAGCAATAATTACAGTAATACCAAAGATGGGGAAGGATCCACTAACACCAGCATCATATAGACAAATATCTCTAGTTAATTCAGATTATAAGATAATAGCAAAATTATTATCAAACAGATTGGCTGACTGTGTACCAAAAATAGTAAAACAAGATCAAACTGGATTTATTAAGAAAAGACGAACAGCGGATAATGTCTGTAAATTTATTAATTTAATTCATGCAGTTCAAGGAAATAAGATGCCAACAGTGGCTGTTGCTTTAGACGCAGAAAAAGCCTTTGACAGGGTAGAATGGAATTATTTATTCAAAGTATTGCAGAGGTTCAATCTACCAGAGAAATATATTAATTGGATTAAAGCATTATATAATGGCCCATTGGCGAAGGTAACAGTAAATGGATATGTATCAAACCAATTTAAATTAAGCAGGTCAACTAGGCAGGGATATCCACTATCTCTCTCACTGTTCGCTTTAGCAATAGAACCATTGGCAGAACTGATAAGAACAGAAAATAAAATAAAAGGGATAAAAATAAAGGAGGAGGAATATAAAATCAGTTTATTTGCAGATGACATCATAGTATACTTAACAGAACCAGAAATATCAATAAAAGAACTACATAAGAAATTGAAGGAATTTGAAGAAATATCGGGGTTCAAGATCAATGCAAATAAAGTGAAATGATGCCAATGAGTAATGCAGATTATACAGAATTTAAAAAAGAATCACTATTTAAATGGCAAACACAAGCAATCTGATGTCTCGGTATTAGAATAGATAATAATTTAAGCCACTTGTACAAACTAAATCATCAGCTACTAATAAAGAAATTGCAGGAAGACTTAGAACATTGGAAAGAATTACTGCTAACGTTGATAGGGAGGGTAAATTGCATTAAAATGAATGTCTTCCCAAGGATAAAATACTTATTTCAATCGTTACCAATTCCCTTAACAGAGAAATTCTTTAATGAACGAAAGAGAATAATAAGGAAATTTTTATGGAAAGGTGGGGGGGACCAAGGATAGCGTTAGATAAATTAACAGAGAGGTACAACCAAGATGGTTTGCGGTTACAAAACTCTAAAAATTATTATACAGCAGCACAATTAAGGTATCTAGCTCCTTTACTTCCTCAGGAGTTTGCAAAAGTTTGGTATGACATTGGAAACCCTGGCAAATTTCTACATACGTGTGCTAGAAAGTGTGCTGACCCACTGCATCACAGTCTGGTATGGGGTCACTAATTCCCCTGAGTGTAAAGCCATGTAAAAGGTAGTGGACTCAGCCCAGGACATCACAGAAATACCCCTTCACACCATCAAGAACATCTACAGGGAACGCTGCCATGGGAGAGCAGCAGCAATCATCAAGGATCCACTACACCCAGCACATGCTCTGTTCTCGCTGCTTCCAATAGGAAAGAGGTATAGGTGCCACAAGGTTCAGAAAGAGCTGCTACCCCTCCAGCATTAGACTCGACAACAAACTCAATCAGGGACTCTTTTAAAGACTCATACTTTTGCACTTTGTTCTTTCCTCTCTATTGCAGTCAGTTGTTTACAAGTGTACATTGTGTGCAGTTTATTTTGCACTACAAATAAGTAGTAATGCTACCTCACCTGCAGGAAGAAGAATCTCAAGGTGATGTCATTTATGTACTCTGACAATAATTCTGAATTCTAATTGAGGTTGTTGCAGTTGAATTGTTCCTTTTATTGTTCAAATGACATTGAGATGTAAAGGCAATTTGATATTGATTTTAAAAGTAAATACATTGGTATCAATGATCAGTTTGAAAATCGATTAAGTGAAGAATCAACCAGGTAGCATTGAGAGCCTTTTGTTCTGCTCTTGGATGGAAGTACTGCTTAATGATTTTCCTCATTAGATTTGGGGTTTTGAAGCTTTTCCTCCAATCTGCAACATTTAGGTAGTACTCTTTTTTTCTGCCAAAATGAACAATTCAGCATTTTCCCCAAATCTACTCAATTTGTCACATCTCAGCCTACTCACTTACTATAACAGTATCCTTTAGAAGCCTCCTTCTGTCCTCTTTATACCTTGCTTTCCTTCCTATCTTTGTCTAATGACTTTAGCATTTATACCTGTTGTCAAAACTCCATCAGGCAGGATCCAAGTGGCAAACCGCACATTGCTTCATCCCAAAAAAAATTATGCCAAATTTGTATACCATTAGTCAATGTGTACCTTTTAACATGAGCATTATTTTCTGCAGTGCAACCTTCTGGCATCACAAGCCTTGTGGAATACTGTACTTCTATCCATCAGTTCCCTTGTATCTACAGAACAGGTTACTGAAAATAACTCCAATAAAGAGATCAAACATTACTTTCTTTTCATAGAACCATGCTGGATTTCTTTAATTTCAATACCTTAACAAATGTGGCCTTTTACTGCCTTTGAACATTTTCAAAGATATTTTCTGTACAAAACAGATGGACTTGAATTGCTAGATTCCCTATCAAAATATCAAGGAAATTATATATTTATGTATATTAATGGTTACGATGGAAAACTTTTGACAAAAGAATTTCAATTTACTTAATTATTCTGCTGACTATTCCATTTGATTTTAATATATGAAGGCCAGAACTTACTTGTGCTACTGTAACCATAAGGCAAGTTTGAACATACCTTGTGCAAATTATACAGTTGTGAACTTGATCTCTGATCTTCAGTCTCAAGATTCTGCACCATGGAAAGCCAATGTGCATGTAAACAGTATCAGTTCAAAGAGCAATCCTAGGATAACAAAAGAGCTTCATATGCCATCAAAGCCCAATACTCTAAGCCAGTGGTTTTTAAACCGTTTCTTTCCACTCACATACCATCTTAAATAATCCCTATGCCATAGGTACTCTGTGATTAGTAAGGAATTATTTAAGGTGGTATGTGAGTGAAAAGAAACAGTTTGAAAACCACTGCTCTAGCTAGCTGTTAAATCTGTCAAATCTGAATGTTCTCTCTGTTCTGTTATCCCCAGTGCAGTAGGTTCATTGGACATACTTCCCAGTACAAGTGTTTATAATTTATTGCATATTCTCAGAAACAGCCTTCAGTGTAGTGCAAGTTGACATTAAAGACCAAGAAGGTAAATTTGGGACTTTGGGCAAGAAATACCAGTCCATGGAATTACTGGAGCAGTGGTTAAGTGTGAGTATTCTGGATGCCTTCAGTAAGGTGTTGCAACAAAGCTGAAAGATATGGAGTTGGGATGGATGCCAGAATGGATTAAAGAATGACTAATACAATTAAAATAGATGCTTGATTTAAAGAGGTATCCTAAGAAATGTGGTCACAGGAATCTGTGCTGACACTTTCATTACCATTTAAAGGATTAAATTGGAGCAAAAAATGTCAAATTATAAATTAAATTGGTGATGGGAGGTTGTTTACAATATCACTAACTGGAGCAAGTGATACATACATAATTTTGGCTAATTTAGGTGCGGACTCGAAAGGCCAACATGGCCTGTTTCCGCTCCATAAATGGTTATATGGTTAAGTAAGAAATTTAAAAATTCACTTGTTTCTTTGAAGTCAAGAAACTAAAAGAGATAAGCAATGAGTTCAGGAAACACAGGTAAATGTATATTTCTAAAGATGAAGAGTGCAAATCCAGGACTATGATTAGTTTATGGAGGAAGGGAAGAGGAGAAATATTTGAGAAAACATGACATTTGCATAAAATTTTGGACATGCAAGGAGAATTGAATACTGTATCAAAGAAGATTAGTGTTTTAGAAAAGAGAATATTTTGGAAACCTCCGCTCTTTAAAATTATGGGATGATCTGGATGAGGGGATTGGATGTAATATCTCCAAATTTGCAGACGACACTAGGCTAGGAGGGGTTGTGTTCACTGAGGAGGGGGTCAGGAAGCTCCAGTGTGATTTGGATAAATTGGGGGACTGGGCAGATACATGGCAAATGCACTGCAATGTGGATAAATGTGAAGTTATCCACTTTGGTAATACAAACTGGAGGGCAGATTACTATTTGAATGGCAATAGATTGGGAGATGGGGAAGTGCAGAGAGACCTAGGGGTTCTTGTGCACCAGTCACTGAAGCCGAGCATACAGGTACAGCAGGCAGTTAAAAAGGCAAATGGTATGTTGGCCTTCATATCAAGAGGGTTTGAGTATAGGAATAAGGATACCTTACTGCAGCTGTACAGGGCCTTGGTGAGACCACACCTGGAGTATTGTGTGCAGTTTTGGACACCTTATCTGAGGAAGGATGTTCTTGCAATGGAGGGAGTGCAGAGGCGATTCACCAGGCTGATACCTGGAATGACAGGAATGACTTATGAGGAAAGATTGCGCAAATTGGGATTGTACTCGCTGGAGTTTAGAAGATTGAGAGGGGATCTCATAGAGACAAATAAAATTCTGGCAGGACTGGACAGAATGGATGCGGAAGGGATGTTTCCAATGGTGGGGGAGTCCAGAACCCAGGGCCATGGTTCGAGGAGATGAGGAGGAATTTCTTTGCCCAGAGGGTGGTGAATCTGTGGAATTCATTGCCACAGAGAGTAGAGGCAGGTTCATTGAATATATTTAAGAGGGAATTTGATATATTTCTTCAGTATAAGGAAATTAGGGGTTATGGAGAGAAGGCAGGGACGGGGTACTGAACTTTAAGATCAGCCATGATCTCATTGAATGGCAGAGCAGGCTCGAAGGGCCGAATGACCTACTCCTGCTCCTATCTTCTATGTTTTTATGATTAGTCAAGGTGAATGTGGAAAATCTCAAATTTTGGGCAAATCGAACAAAGGTATAAATAAGATAGCAGATCAAAACATTTCAGATAATTTTCTGCATGATAGAAATAGTATAAGTATTTCAAAGAAGGCTTGATCCAAATACAAGAAAGAGGAGAAAAAAGATGAAGGTAGGGTAATAAAATAATTGGTGTGGCATACAAGTAAGCAGAAACCAGCTGAACAGAGTAGCCCAATTCTACATTTGAGTCCTAAAATTTTCCCTAAAGTCTGGATGTGAGGATTAAATAAATAATTATTTGCAACTGTATTTTTGTTTTACAGATAACAGAAACTCGACTTCGACCATGAACCCCTTGGTTTCTCCAAGATTCCCAGTAAAAACAGTGGCTAATAAAATCAGTAAAAGAAATGTCAAATTAAAACACCTGATTTTACCTAGGAATGCAAGTTTAAAAGGTGAGTTTTACAACTATTCTAGGGATGCATTAACCTTCATAAAATTCAAACCATGTGCATTATTTGAAATTTTGCACTTTGAGATCAGTGTTTTGGATCTTGGCATAATCGGTGGTGATATCTGGAATAGTTTGCTTCAATGTTCACAGGGTCCGAATTGAATTTGCACAATTCAAATGAATGGAAAGTGGTTGGAGAATATTTAAATACAGGAAATTTTAACTTGATAGCCTGATTAAATTTAGTGAAATTTCTTGTTTTTTTTTATTTTCGAACAATACTGAAGAATACAAGTTAAACTCAGGCAGCACATTCATAATGTATGGCAGGGCCCTGGGGATTCATAGAAACAAAAGACCTAGAGATCCAAGAACATAGTTTCAATGAAAATGGTAAAATGCATAGGCAGGGTGATAGACTTCTTTGGGTGGGTTATCGAACGAGAGTTGCGACGTAACATTACAAATATAGGTGAGACTGTATTTGGAGTGTTTGCAGTTCTGAAAAAATCTGATGAAGTTAGAAAGATTCATGAGGATGATTCCTGGATTGAGGTACAAAGAGAAACTGGAGAAGCTTGGACTGTATACCTTGGAGCCAAAGAGGCTAAACAGTTTCCTTGAAGAGGCGGGGGGCCTTGTGTGGAGATGTGATGTTATACCCCGTGCTGGGGTAAGGCAGCGTTGAACTGTGGCTGCAGGATGGAGGGGAACTCATCGAGTCTGCTGGAATTCTCATCTCTGGGAGCGGCGATGGCAGCGATTTCGGGTTTGCTGGCATCCGTGGCATCGAGGCGATCCGAGTGGAATGTGTGGGCGTTAACCAGTCTTTTGCCTTTCAGGCGCACAAAATCAGTGAACCGGTGCGGACTCAAAAGGCCAACATGGCCTGTTTCCGCTCCAAAAATGGTTATATGGTTACAGATGCTATAGGTTTAAGGCAAGAGAGAACAAATTTAAGGCAGCCTGAGGTGCAAGTTTTTTTTTCATTCAGAGAGGGCAGTAAGTACTGTATATAGCATTAGCAGCCAGACAAAGTGGTAGCACCAGTACAGTTGCAGTGTTTAAAGGCATTTGGACAGATAGCATGGATAAATGTTGAGGCCTAATGGGAGTAGCTTGGATAAGTTAGGCTGACTTCACCCTTCAATATCTTTTGGAATTGGAAGGAAACCAGTGGGAGAAATGGTGCTCACCACAATAGTCAGGTTATGTGTAATGCATTTTCCCATTTTTAACAAGATACAGCCTAATCAAAGGTTGGATAAAGTTATTTAATGTTTCTCCTCATAAGATGTGGTCTCTCATTTCTAATTCCATCTTCAGATGTTGGATCTCCCCAGTAAATACCCAAGGCAAGTATTTACTACATCATAGATGGTGGTCATTTGACTCATTGTATCCTCATTGGCTCCAACTACAGCAGAAAATGAGTACCATGAAATTTAATGGGACATTTCACCCACTCAAGATGATTCAACTAGAGAGGCAGTTAAATGGAACAGAAATCCTTCATTGTATCCATGTCTTTTTAAAACATCTAATATGCAAGAAGCCCAACAATGGGAGGCTTTTCTGTTTGATTTCAAAATATGGAATTAATCATATTAAATAAAGGAGAGCATCTGGGTGGATGTTTTTCCATAATAGAAGTTACTGAAAATAGAACTTTACAACACAATGGTAATTCAATGGTGCCCAAAGGAACAAAGGAAAATGTCCTGCTTAAAAAACAAACAAATAAACTAAATATCAGCAACAGTTTCCTCACTTTCCTGCAACTAATTTGGTCTCGCACTGACATCAACACTATTTCTGAGATTCTTTTTTACAATCTACATGTACTAAGAAGCAATTTATATTACACCTGTTAACCTACCAGCACACCTTTGGGATGCGAGGGGTAAACCCGAGCAGTTGAATCTCTGCAACCACAAGAAAAACCAGTAAAATGCATAAGGGCAGCAAAAGTCAGGACTGAATCCAGGTACCAAGAGCTATGAAACTGCATTGTGCCACCTGAAGAAAATAGCACTAATGAAATCACATTTCTTTCAGTTTAATCCTGACAGCCTTTTGTGACCTTTTTTAAAAATTCTGATATTCCCCATTTTTATCCTACAACAGTTTTGATATTTTTACAGTTTTACTTTATGATTCATGATCATTTAAATACATTGTACCTATCTTGTTTTAGCTGCTTAGGCTCTGACTACATGTAGTCATTTTCATTTCATTCTTATTTAGTTTATTTGTGTTGTAAAATTCTATTTTCGGTAACTTCTATTATGGAAAAACATCCACCCAGATGCTCTCCTTTATTTAATATGATTAATTCCATATTTTGAAATCAAACAGAAAAGCCTCTCATTGTTGGGCTTCTTGCATATTAGATGTTTTAAAAAGACATGGATACAATGAAAGATTTCTGTTCCATTTAACTGCCTCTCTAGTTGAATCATTCTGAATGGGTGAAATGTCCTATTAAATTTCATGGTACTCATTTTCTTAATTTGTTTGCTTATTTGCCCTCTACATCTTTGTACTGTTAGGTGGCATCTGGTGTTATAGTTTATTTTTTCTCTATATGGATTCTATTTCAGTCTTGTTGATTGCTGTATTTTATTCCACTGCTATTATGTTATCCATGGGAATTCGAACACAAGTTAACTGAAGGGAGGGTTAAACAATTCAAGGAGTCAAGCATCAATGGGAGTTGAAGAATTTGTAGGTTGGGCTCTTATTGGGAAATTATTGCTGGTTTTGTTGAACAGAAAAACTATTGGAATACAATGTACTTTGATCCCTAAAAATGGGACCCCCCCACCAAGATGTGCTATACTTGCCTTCATAGGTTGAGTCTCTGAGTATGAGCTCATACATGTTACAGTTGGACAGATGAGGTTGCTATTGGAGTATTATGTGCTGTTTTGGAAGCAATGCAATAGAAAGGATGTGGTTAAGCTACAGAGGATGCAGAAAAGATTCACAAGGATACAACCTGGATTGGTGCGCTTGAGTATTCAGGAGTGATTGGGTAGGCTGGATTTGTTCTCCCTGAATCAAAGGAGAGTTAGGAGTACCATGATAGAGTAGATACCATTATCTTTTTCTTACAGTGGAGGACAAAGAATGAACACAAGAGATTTAAAGGAGACCTGGGGGTAAATTCTTTCACTCAAAAAGGGAGCTACCACCAGAGGTGGTGGCTGCTGGAACATTTGAGGCATCTAGAGGAAGACATAGAGGGATATGGAATTAATCCAAGTTAGATCTTTATAACGGTTAGCACAGCTGCAATGAGCTGAAGGGCCTATTTCTCGGCAGTACCACCTGAGGAGTATGACTACAAATGGCCAGGACATTTGAAATTTGAGATCTGTCATCTTTTAACAAAGTAGCAAGTGACACAGAATACTGGAAACCTGTAGAAGTTTCCATTTGGGGTGCCATCTTGCACTTTGATTTATTCATCCATTGGTTTTTTAAATGTTATTGTTAATTTCAAAAATGCAATCTAAAATATTTAAATTATGGATTCCTTGATACAATAATACAAGGTTGGTGTTCCCCTCCTGCTCTAATATTTTCTACAACACTTGATTCGTATTTAGCGACTTGATTTAGTATTTATCTTGTCCAGTGAATTGAACCCTATTCATACATAATTGAACTTTTAGCAGTCACACTTGTACACCACTCTTGCACTACAACCCATTTAATATGGATCCAAATAACTTGCCTGCAGTTCAAATGTGGGGATATTGAAACCATGCAGTTCAACATGTATCCTGTATCCATTTTCATGCAAATAACATGTGTGTTCATAGTCTGCTGCATATAGTTTTCATGTATTGGTTCCTGAACTTAAAGGGTAATGATTTTTCTGTTTTAAGTTATTTTAATACTGCCACTTCTAAAACTTTGTATGACCTACTACTTTTAATGTTGCAACTCTGAAGGACCTGTTCCTTAAATCTACAGATGGCCAGCTTTCTTATCAAGATCTTTACAATTTATTTGGTATCCAGAATCCTGATCCAGAAGAATTTTGACAGTTTGATTCTAATAAAGATGGAAAATTTTCCCAAACAGAACTTAGTGATGCATTTGGTTCATAGGGGACTGGACAATACATTAAATTGAATGAGTGGAGTGTTTTTTTTTAATTAAAAAAAAAACAAGTACAGTCTTCTAATTGCTACAATTGCACCTTTTAAACAGTATTTCACTTATGTGCAAAAATTGCTGAGGAATATTTATTCTAAATACTAACTTTAACTTTGAGCTTGCCCAAAAATAGTTTTTATTGAAACTGGCTGCAGTGAATTGAGACACTTAAATAAGGATTGAATAATTCAAAGTAAAGTTTTTGTGTAAACTTTCACTCTTAATAAAAGTGTGTAACATAACATTATTCAGACATTAAGATTCTTGAATAAAATAAGTTTCCATTAATTTGGGTAGAGATTAAAGTAAATTCATATTTTGAATCTTTCCCTGGTACTGGAGAGAAGAACGTTTGGCAAATTTAAGGTTGTACCTACTATTTTGTACCTACAATCTTGGTGAAATGTAACTGGTCAGCCTTGAAGACTGTAGTCATTTGTGACTGTTTATCTTGACCTTTGCATTTTCTGATCTAGAGGCCACTGCCAGCTGCAAAAATTCGAGCTATCAACAAATATCTTGCACGTATAATGCTGGAAGTGGAATGACTTTTGTGTGGGTAATTAAGACTGCTTTCATTTTGGCTCCCATCCTTTAATACCTGCACTTCTCAATCTGCTGTTTGGGAGCAAAATTGGAGATATATTTACTAGCACTGAATGGCAGGAGAGTCAGAGTTTTACAGGCCTTTTGACCAAACTCTTCCATGCCGACCAAATTGTCTTCCCAAACTAGTCCCATTTGTCTGCATTTGACCCATAATCCCTTTCCTGTCCACGTATCTCTCCTTTAACGTAATTGTACCTGCCTCTACCACTTCTGACAGTTCTTTCCACATACCACCACCCTGTGGGTGAAGAAGGTGCCTTTCAGATCCCCTTTATATCTGTGCCCCCTCTTTTTTGGACCCCCATAACCTTGGATAAAGACTGACCATTCACCTTGTGTATGCTCCTCCTGATTCTATCAGGTCATCTCTTAGGGTCGAGGAAGAAATGTCCTAGCGTATTCAAGTCCTCCAGTCCTGGTAATAACCTTTCAAATTTTGTTCTGCGTTTTTTTTCTCGCTTAATGTCATCTTTCCTATAGCTGGGTGACTGGAACTGCACACAGTAGGTGGATGTTCTATATGTTCTTTATGAATCTGGCAAGTTTATGTGAAGTTTCTGGTGTCCTGTGGTACACTGAGAGCTCAAAGCCTATGTAATGTCATAACAAATAAATGTATTTTTTGACAGCTTATATTTGGACAATTTTTCTTTGTAAACCATTCCATAGTTTATGAACTGGGTATTTTAATTCAAGTCTCCAATTTAGGTCTCTCAGTTGCTGTAATTCAGTCATTTGTTTTGGAGCTTGAGCTTGTAAAGACCTGCAGAGCTAACATGTACAATAAGTGGTGTACAGGACAATAAAACTTGTATGATGTTTTATTTGACTTGAATAAATTTTGTCTTTCTTTTAATGATATAAAGATAATTGTATATTGGAAATGTATATAGTTGACAGTATATTTCTAATGTTGAAATAAATATGCATTAAAATTAGCAACTGATGTCTTTAGTATATGCTCAGCTAGGAATGAGATTTCATTTGGTATTGGCTTTAGATCCCAAACTCTATAATCTGAATGAAATGCTTGCTTTCAATGCATTTCATAATTACAGAAATTAACGAGGCAATTGTGCAAGAGTTTTAACTGTCAATACTAAAATGCTGGATTTCTTGATTTTCATTGGTTCCTGAATGTCATCTTTATATTGAATTATAGTATTTTGTGGACAAATTTTTAATCAAAATTGTAACTTTATTGCAAACTAATGGATCTTGTCCAATAATGACCTCGAATTCTAGCAATAAGATATCAATCTTTTCAGGACTTGTGTTGTCTTCAGACATTTTAAGAAATGCTCTAATTTTGTAAATTGGGTACAGGGAAAAATTAATTCAGGTTGTTTGCACTTGGTTGTTAGGTAAATTAATTTGCATAGTATAACCCAATCCTGAAGCTTAAAGCTAAACACTGGGCAAGTGCCCTAAATGAGACTGCTTTAGAGCTGGGACATTTTGTTACTACTCTATATGTAGTAGTCCATAAAATGTGAAAATTAAAATGTTTAGTTATTCCTTTGTGGTGCACAATACAGCAAAATATATTTTTTGAGATGGTATTCCTGCAATAAATTAAGTAGTTGTTCAAAGTAACAACCATTTGTTTTGATGATGTGTTTTGCATGTTTTATATCATGTAATGATCAAAATATTTATAATTTGTTGGACAATAAAAACACCATATTTAAACTTGTGTGTGTAATAAATTCTCCATTAGCATTGGTGAAATATTAATATGTGACATCTATAAATGGAATAATTGTGATCAGTAATACACTATTGGGCTCTAGAGTACAGAAGAACTAATGTAATTGGCTTATTTAAAAATAAGACAAACACCACATCTGATTTGCCTTTTCCAACAAATTTGCACATCAGTGGAAGATTTTTTGTATATTATTTTTCTGTTTGTGAATAAGATTGAATAAAATGTCGTTGTCATTTAAATTAAACTCTGTATTGAATTTATTGGTAAATAGGTTAAAAGTCAAGATAAATCTAATACTTATGAAGCTACATCTTTCAGTAAAATCATTTATTTAGAATTTCATTAATTCTTTGTTCAAACTCTGCAAAATTTAATGAAGATTCCTCATGACACTGCAAATTGAATATTAAGGCTTTACATAACATTCTTCGGGTAATAAGTATTGAACTACCCAAGACCAAAGACTGTGCTAAATGAAGCCCTTTCAATTTCGTACATCCCCTAAAATATGAGGAGATAATTAAACAGGAAATCAAGTTTCATTGGTTTTCATTTTCCACTAAGTTGAGTCCTAGAGAATGGCCCTATAAGGGCTGGGAAATCTATTTATGCAAATAGAAAATTAAATTTCATCTATCAAATTCTTGGTCACTTAAAATGTGTGGCTTTCCTCAGCTTGAATAGTAGCATGAACCTTTGAGGTAAAACTAATACAAATGTCGATCTCAGAACTCTCAACCAGAAAGACAAGGAGCCATAGAAAATATCTGGCTGATCTTGAACAACTAACCAATTTTTGCCTAAACTTCAACTTTTCTCAAGGTCATTTTAAATTGTTCATGTAACTGGTTCATAAATCAATTAAGTCTCTTGTCCTATCCATTGCCTCAATACAAGTAATTAAATTTCCATTAAGCTAGCCACGCAGCACAGAAAAAGGCACCTCACTGACTGTCAAACACCCATCTATACTATTCCCTGGTAAGTGAGAGTCCCCCATATCCTGGTAATTGAAGCATTTGTCTAAACTCTTGAATGTTGTGAAGGCTTCTGTCTCCTCCATCTTCTCAGGCATTGCTTTTCAGATTCTGAATTCACGATGTTCTAAACAAAATTCTTCCTCCAATCGCCTGCAAAATTCCTCTGTGCTCTATTTTTTGTCATCTCTTATGAGCAAAATTTTGTGCCATCTGTCCTATCCATGCCCTTCAAAATGTTGCATACCATGCTTTCTAGTCGTCTGCCTCTGATCAGTGCTGAGTTCATTATTGTTTGTCATCTACATCAAAGATGTGGCTGATAATGCAGTAAATTGGATCAGCAAGTTTGCAATGACAAAAATTGGCAGTGTAGGGGAGAGTGTAAATTTTCAAAGCTTGCTGTAGGATAGACAGCGTAAAAGTAAATAGGCTTTGAGGGTGGGTGAAATACAAACCAGAGGACATGGGTTAAGAGTGAAAGGAGAAAAGTTTAGTGGGAACATAAGGGGGAACTTCCAGCTGGAAAAATAGGCTGCAAAATGGCCTCTGGTTCTCAATTCTCCAACTTTTGGCAAAAGACTCTGTGTTCATCTATTCTGTTCCTCATATGATTTTGCATATCTCTATGGAGGTAACTCATCTTTTTGTGCACTGAGGAAGAATGCCCTAGCCTGATCAACCTCTCTCTACAGTTCAGAGTCCCGAACCCTGGCAATATCCTCATTATTCTCTGCACCGCCTTCAGTTTGACAAACCTCTTTCCAACAGCACAGTTGGAAACCACCAAAACTGAACACAATTCTCCAACTGGGGCCTCACCAACATCTTGTCCAACTGCAATATGACCCCTGAGTTTCTATATACAACACACTGACTAATGAAAAGCCAAAAGCTTTTTTTTTAAATTACCCTACCTAGTTGTGATACCACTTTCAAGGTACTATGTACCTGTATGTTATAGAACATTACAGCACAGAGTCCCCTTTGGCCCTTCTAATCTGTGCTGAACCATTTTATTGCCTAGTCCCACTGACTTGCACCCAGTCCATAGCCCTCCATACCTCTCCCATCCATGTACCTATCCAAATTCTTCTTAAATGTTAAAATTGAGTCTGCAATCACCACTTCAGCTACCAGCTCATTCCACATTCCCTGTGTGAAGAAGTTTCCCCTTATGTTCTCTCTAAACCTTTCCCCTATCACTCTTAATCCATCTCCTCGAGTTTGTATCTCACCCACCCTCAGTACTCTGTCTATCCCTCATAATTTTAAATACCTCTGTCAAATCTCCCCTCAGTCTTGTACACTCCATGGAATAAAGTCCTAACCTCTTTAACCTTCTCCTATAACTCAGTTCCTGAAGTCCAGGCAACATCCTGGTAAATCTCTGCACTCTTTCTTTCTTATCTTTCCTGTAGTTAGATGACAAAAAAACTGCACACTATACTCCAAATTTGGCCTTGTAGAACTGTACAAATTTTGATTCATGAAGCCAATATGTCAAAATCTCTCTTTAAAACCCAATCCCTCTGCTTGACAACATTCCCCAAATCCTTACCATTCACTGCGTGGGTCCTACCAGAAAATAACATTAACTTCTTTTCCCTCTGTGAACTCCGATTACATCTTCAAATGCATAGGAAAGACATCCGACATACTAAAAGACCCATCACACCCCAAACACACTCTCCTCCTGCCATCAGGGAAATGCCCAACCAAGTGTGTGAAATTGTGCACCATGATTAAAGACAACTATCAGACTCCTTTTTCAATCTTTTTATTGGTTTTTGAAAAAGAAAAAAAGAGTATAATTAATTTCTAACCCCAACCTATTGTATGAGCGATTACTGTCAAAGTCAGGCACCAACTATTAACTTGAACACTAATATGTTCAGCACAAAAAAGGAAATGAAAATGGAGAATAAAAATTAGTATCAACCAAAAATAATTGATCTATAAATTTTAAAAATAATTTTTTTTAAACCCAAAGAGAAAAAAATGTAATACTTGTTTTAGTAATTGAGCACCTAATTTTCTCTAGAGGGGTGCCATCAAATCCAATAACCACTGTGTACGTGTGGGAGGGACAACATCTTTCCACCACAGCAACATGAGCCGTCTAGCAATCAGGGAAGTAGAAGTTACAACATGGGATTGAGATGGCGTCAAAATTAAGTCCATTGGTCCACTCATTCCAAAAATAGCGATAAAAGGGCTTGGAGAGAGATTTATATCAAGAATTAAAGATTGTGTGACAAAGAGAGAGACCTAACCAGAACATATATAAAGTACCTTCCTGAATTGTACAGTTATCACACTTAGAGGATATATTGGGGTAAAATTTAACTAATTAAACTTTGGAATAGTGGGCCCTATGGACTATTTTAAATTGTAATAAGGAACGTCCAGCTCAGAGAGAGGATGAATGTACATTTTTCAAAATAGAATCTCATGCATCTTCCAAACTTTCTTAAAGAAGTTATCGCTAAATCTTAAAAATAGTTCATAAAGGGCTGAAAGCAGTCCTTTCTGATTTAATCTAAAATGATACACTTCTCAGATAAGATTAAAATCTAAATCCTGGGGAAGCCTCAACATTAAGGAGTCTAAGAAGTTTTGTTAGCTATCAGGCTCCTGAATGAACCCCACACCATTGCCATCATACTGTCTTTGCTTTGTGCTAATTTGTCTTTTTTCATTGCAGCTTTATAGTCTGTGATTATGTAAATATTCTATCATTTTTTCATAGTTTGGGAAAAATACATTTTTTTCTTTTATTTGCCACTGTGGTTGACAGTTTTATATTTGTAATCAAATAATTCATGTGATTAAAGTGCACATTCCATATTTTGTTGAAAGTTATTTGTATACATTTGAGTTTAACCATATAGAAATTACAGCACTTTTTATACATAGTCTCCTCATTCCAAGGACCATCATATTGGGGACATAGCAATGTTATATATTATATATAATATAGAGTCATGTTTAGTATTTTATTGCATATCCCTTGTAAGCAATGACTGTTTGAAGCCTGTGGTTCATAGACATCTCCAGGTGCTGAGTATTTTCTCTGGTGATGCTCTGCCATGCCTCTACTGCAGTCATTCTCATCTCCTGCTTGTTTTGGGGACTTTTCCCCTGAATTTTTTCCTTCAGCATATGGAAGGGATGCTCATTTGGATTTAGATAGGGTGACAGAATGGGCCATTCAAGAATTTTCCAGTTTTTAGCTTTGAAAAACTCCTTTGTTGCTTTAGCAGTATGTTTGGGTTCATTGTCATGCTGTAGGATGAAGCGCTGTCCAATGGGTTTAGAAGCATTTGCTTGAACTTGATCCGTAAGATGTTTCTATGCACCTCAGAATTCACCTTGCTATTGCCATCAGCAGTTACATCATTAATGAAGTGTGCCAGTTCCTGTGGCAGGCAGACATGGCCAGACCAGACATGGCCAGGCCATAACACCCCCACCACCATGTTTCACAGATGAGGTGGTATGTTTTGGATCTTGGGCAGTGCCTTTATGCCTCCACACTTTGCTCTTGCAATCACTCTGATACAGTTTAATCTTGATCTCATCTGTCCACAAGACCATTTTACAGAATTCAACAGGCTCTTGTATAGACTTCTTGACAAATTGTAATCTGGCTATCCTGTTTCTGTAGCTAACTAGTGATTTGCATCTTGCAGTGTAGCTGCTGTATTTCTGTTCTTGAAGTTGTCTGGAGAGAGTAGTCATGGACACATCCATACCTATATGCTTTTTCTTCTTAATGATGATCCAAGCAGTTGATTTTGGTAATCCTGTTTGGGCGATGACCCTTACTGTTTTATTTTTGTTTTGCAGCATCATATTGGCTTTTTTGACGTTCATTGACACAACTCGAGTTTTTATGGTGGAAAATGGCAAATGCAGACTGCAAAGGTGATCAAATGCTTAGAAGCAACCCTTGCTCTCTTTTAACCAGACCAATGATGCAATTAAACATGCCTGGATAATCACAAACACCTTTGAAGCTAAATATCCCAAACATCATGCCCTGAAATGGAGGAAATATGCATAAAAAGTGCTGTAATTTCTAAATGGTCAAACCAAAATGTACACAAATAACCTTGAATAAATTCTGGAATGTGCATTTCAATTACATGTGAATTGTTTGATTACATATTTAAAACTGTGGATCAAGGGTAAATAAAGACAAAAATGCGGTCTTTGTCCCAAACATGATGGCAGGCACTGTCTGAGCCAGAACCACCAGGCTGAAAAACAGGTTCTTCTCCAGGGCAGTGAGACTGCTATGGAAATGAAGGAATTGCGACAAAGGAATTGAATCATAGGCTTTCAAGTCCAGAGATCCAGAACACCACACAAGGAGTAGGTTCAACATGCAAAAAGCCATCTCCCGGAAAAAGTGGAGATTCCAGACGAGAATGGAAAAAAATGAAGGTTACCCAATAGCTGTGGCTAGGCCTGCTCCCCTCTCCACTTTCCAGAGAGACCGGTCCTCTGATGAGTCCTTCGTTCACACATCTCTTTGCAACAATCACTAGTCACTGACCTTCAGGAGAATACGTTCCAACCACTACTACCCACTGCTTCTGAAAGCAAGCCAATTCTGAATCCACACAGCCAAAGTTCCATGACTTTCTGAATGAGACTTCCATGGGGGGGATCTTGTCAAATGCTTTACAGAGGGAGGCCTCGAGAGCAGCAGAAATGGACTGCAATTAAATAAGTCTTTTTTAAAAATAAAATAAAATCCATTCACACCACAACTGCCACCCTATCTTCATCAACTTCTTTTGATACTTCCTCAAAAAACTCATTTAGGCTTGTGAGTCATGACTACCCCTCAGGAAGCCATGCTAACTATTCCTGAGAAGAATGTACTTCTCTAAATGCTTGTAAGTCCTGTACCCAAGAATCCTCTCCAATAGCTTCCGCACCCTAAATATTCAATAAATTAAACAATTCATTAAAAAATGAACCTATCTGCTAATAACATCAGTGGCATTATAATAAATTTCGGTGTATCCACATTTGTGCATATATTGACTTTTAACTCTGGCTATGATCCCATTAGCTTTTCCTCGTTGATAAACAAAAAGATTCATTGTCTTAACTCACCTTTGCAAGCAATTATTTCTCTCATTTTATATCTTTATTAACTTGCTACTCATCTCTTGCTGTAGTTCCAGATTAAAATTCTCTTATCTATTCTCTCAGTATTCTCAGAAGGGTGCCTAATGAACAGCCACCTGATGACCTTCCTTTCCTCCTCATGTTGATTTGCTAGCCACCATGTCAGCTAAATGCTAATCTCATCAGCTTTATTCACCACTTTCTTCAAGGATATTGCCAGAAAAATCAACATTCACAGCTTCCTCTGCATCTTTTTTTTCCCTGGAACATCCACTCAATGTGTTTTTTTAATGGAAGAGTGCACAAAAATTTGGGTATCAAATCAAACAGAAAAAAAAAGACAGAGATTATGAGTGGGTATTTGAAAGGCTAAACCTAAAATTGTTGTTATTGAGTTAAACAATGTTTCAAACAAACCACAAGTGCAAGTTACAGTGTAGATTTCTATGAATGAACTTCTTGCATCTGACTGAAAATATTCAGTACTCATGGATAGCATGAGGGGGTGGTTCTTCCTTGTGTTGGTGGTCAACCCCATGGCCCTGATGATCCTCTACTGTCAATACCTGGGAATTATGTGCAGGCTTGCCTTCAGGAGAGTGAATCCAAGGAAACATCTGGTCCACTTGCTTTATACCAAAGACTGTGTGGCTCGGAATATAGAACCATCGACAAGTTTTTCTGATGATACCATGTACTGAGTTAAATAAAAAGGGGCAATGAGTTAGCATACAGGAAGAAGATTGAAAGCTTGGTTGAATGCTGCATTAACAGCAATCTCACCATCAATGCCACCAAAACCAAAGAACTGCTTCTGAACTTTAGGAAGGGAAAACAAGAGGAGTACAAAATCCAGTGATCATTGGATGATCAGAGGTAGAAGGGGAAGGAAATTTAAATTTCTGAAGTCACTATCTCGAAGGACCTTTCCTGGACCCAACATACTAGTGTCATCATAAAGAAAGCATGTACTTCCTCAGGAGTTTGTGGAAGTTTTATATGACATCAAAAACTTCTACAGAAGTGTGGTAGAAAGTGTAGTGACCTGCTGCATCACAGTCTGATGTGGGGGCACCAATTCCTCTGAGCGGAAAACCCTGAAAAAGATAGAGGCCACTGCTCAGTACAATACAGGCAAGACTCTTCACCATCGAGAAAATCGATATGGAACGCTGCTGTCAGAGAGCAGCCCGCCAACATCAAGGATCCACACCACCCAGGAAATGCTCTGTTCTTGCTGCTGCCATCAGGAAAGAGGTATAGGTAACCACAAAACTCACACCACCAGGTTCAGGAACAGTTGCTACCCCTCCACCATCAGACTCCTCAACACAAACTCAATCAGAGATTCATTTCAGGGCTCTAATTTTGTACATTACTTATTATTCAAAATTTATTTACTGTATTGCAAAGTTTGTTTACATTTATTGGATTGCCAGGGGTGGTAGTGGAGTCTGGCACAATAGGCACTTTAAAAAAAACTCTTACACAGGCACATGGATACAAGAAAAATAGGTTATGTGTAACGTAGAGAAGGTTGAGTTGGTTTTCTATTGGTCAGCATAACGTGGGCTGAAGAGTCGATACTATATTGCAATATTCTATGTTCTTTGAACCTTCTCTCAATTAAAGTCACTGTAATACTTCAGAGCCAATAAAGTATTTGATGATGTTATTCTAATTTAGGAATTCAGCAGTAAATTTAATTGTTAATTCTTTAGAGAGTTGTACAGCAGAGAAACTGGACATATGGTTCACCACATCCATGCTGGCTATGATACACATCTATGTTATTCCCATTTACAGGTACATGTTATGTAGCCTTCTAAGCCTTGGTGATTAAAGTTCTCATCTAGATACTTAAATGTTGAGATCACCTGCCTCCACCTTCCATTCAGGCAGAGTTTTCATATTCCAATTGTTCTCTTCCTCGCATTCCATCTCAAACCCTTATTCTTTACCACAGAACATGACAGCACAGAAACAAGTCCCTTTGGCCCTTCTAATCTGTGCCAACCATTTTTCTGCCCAGTTCCACTGACCTGCACCTAGTCCATAGCCCTCCATACCTCTCCCATCCATGCACCTGTTCACATTCTTCTTAAATGTTAAAATTGAGCCTGCATTCATCACTTCAGCTGCCAACTTGTTCCACACTCCCACCACTCTCTCTGTGTAGAAATTCTCCCTTATGATCTCCCTAAACTTTTCCCCTTTCACCCTTAACCTATGTTCTCTGGTTTGTATTTCACCTACCCTCATTGGAGAAAAGATTATCTAATCCCCTCATAATTTTAAATACCTCCATCAAATCTTCTCTCATTTTTCCATGCTCTAGGGCACACATGTCAAACTCAGGCCCGCGGGCCAAATTTGGCCCGTGATATAATTATATTTGGCCCGCAAGATCATCTCAAATATGTATTAGAGCTGGCCCACTGGCCGCCGCGCCAGTATAGCGCATGCACAGCTAATACTACAAATCCCAGAATGCTTTGCAAATGCGTTGGTGCCGGCCCGTCAGCCCGCTAATTGCCCCCACCTTCTCTCTTTCCTTTCATTAGCATCTGCGACCTGTCACCGAACTCACATGTAATAAACCCCTCACGAAAAATGGCCAAACGAAAGACAGAAAACAGGACCTTTCAAGACAGGTGGGAGGAAAACTCTGACCCCAGAATTTGATGAACTATCATCTATGAAGAGATGCCAAGTATCTGGTTTAGACCCAGGTGCATCAGAGTAAATCATAGTGGAGCAAGCGAAGCTTGGATTAATATTTTCTTTGGTTAACTTTGGACTGTTCATAGTTGAAAGATTGGATTTTCATTGAAGCAAGTTGTTATTTTTTTGACTTGTTGGCTTGTGAAAAAAAATACATTTAAAAGGAGCTTAAAGGCTATAGAGAAATATTATTTATTGAATATTTTATTTCTCATTTGTTAATGCTTCTTCTGGAAAGAGTTTAACCAAAACTATTATGAAACATTTATTTTAATAAGAAAAAGTTTAACATTACATATGTTGAAAGAAGAGAAAACATGCAGATGTTGTTGAAAATTTTCAATAAATATTTAGTTTGGCCCACGACTTAGTCTAAGTTTTTAATTTTGGCCCTCTGTGAATTTGAGTTTGACACCCCTGTTCTTGAGAATAAAGTCTGAACCTGTTTAACCTTTCCCTGTAACTCAGTTCCTGAAGTTCAGGCAACATCCTAGTAAATATTCTCTGGACTTTTTCTATCTTACTGATATATTTCCTGTAGTTAGGTGACTAAAATTGTACATATAAACCAAATGTGGCCTCACCAATGTCTTATACAACTTCACCATAACATCCCAACTTAGATTTATGAAGGCAAATATACCAAAAGCACTTTTACATCCCTATCTACCTGTGACGCCACTTTCAGGGAATTATGTATCTATATTCCCAGATCACTTTGTACTGCCCAACTTCTCAGTGCCCTACCATTTACTGTGTATGTCCTTTATTTGTTTCTCCTTCCAAAATGCAACACCTCACCCTTGTCTGCATTTCATCTGCTATTTTTCAGCCCATTATTTTCAGCTGGTCCAGATCCCTTCGCAAGCTTTATAAATTTTCACCATTCACAACACCTCTAATCTTTCTGTCATCTACAAATTTGCTGATTGAATTTATCACATTTTCATCCAGATCATTGATATAGATGACAAACAACAATGGTCCCAGCATTGATCCATGAGGTACTAGTCATGGGCCTCCAGTCTGACAAGTAATCATCCACCACTACTCTCTGGCTTCTTCTGTCCAGCCATTGTGAAATCCAGTTTACGACTTCACCACGATTACTGAGCGTCTAAACCTTCCTGACTAACCTATCATGTGGGATCTTGTCCAAGGGCTTACTAAAGTCCACATAGACAACATTCACAGCCTTTTCTTCATCAACTCTCCTGGTAACCTCCTCAAAAACCTCTATCAGATTGGTTAAACACAACCTACCATGCACAAAACCATCTTCACTATCCCTAATCAGTCTCTGGGAATCCAAATACTTGTATATCCATTCTCTTCGAACATCTTCCAATAAGTTATCTGCTATTGACGTGAGGCTCACTGGCCTAAAAATCCAGGGAGCCTTTTTTAAGCAATGGAACAATATGAGCTACCCTCCAATCCTCCGCCACCACACCTGTGGCCAAAGACATTTTAAATGTTTCTGCCAGAGCTCCTGCATTTTCTACACTAGCCTCTCTCAAGGTCCAAAGTAATATCTTGTCAGGTCAGGGGGATTTATCCACCATTATTTGCTTTAAGACAGCAAACACTTCCTCCTCTTTAATTTGTATAGGTTCCAATGACTTCACTGCTTGTTTTCCTTACTTCCCTTGACTCCGTGCGAGTGAATACCAATGCAAAGTACCCATTTAACATCTCTCCCATCTTCTTACGCTCCATACGTAGCCAACCACTCAGATATTCGAGGGACCTTCACATTGTCTGGCAAAGCAATCTCATGCCTTCTTTTAGCTTTCCAGATTTAATTTTTTCTTGCATTTTTTATACTCCTCAGGTAGCTCAGTTGCTCCATATTGCCGATACCTGCTATACATTTCTCTCTTCTTCCGAACCAGATCCCCAAAATCCCTCAAAAACCAAGTAACCTTATGCCTGCAAACATTGCCTTTAATCCTAACAGGTACTTACGAACACTGAACTCTGAAAATTTCACCTTTGAAGCATACCTTGCACATCCTTGCTAGAAAACCACTTATCTCAATCCATGCATTCTAGATCAGTGGTTCTCAACCTTTTCTTTCCATTTACATACCATTTTATAGGGAACTATGCCATAGGTCCTCTGTGATTAGTAAGGGATTACTTAAGGTGGTACGTTAGTGGAAAGAAAAAGTTTGAAAACCACTGTTTTAATCATACCTAATTGACTTATTATGTGCAAGGTTTCATAACTCCAAAGAAAATGGGCGAATGACAAATTTTCACAAGCAAAGTATTTCAGTAACAGTTGGGTCTAGAGCAGTAATTCTCAACCTTGTCTTCCCACTCACTAATCACAGAGCACTTATGGTATAGGGATTACTTAAAGTGGAAAGAAAAAGGTTGAGAACCTTTTCTAGATCCTTTCTCATTTCCTCAAAATAGCCTTTCTCAAATTTAGAATTTCAACCCGAGGTCCAGACTTAACCTTCTCCATAATTAACTTAAAACTAATTGCATTATAATCACTGGACCCAAAATGTTCCCCTATACATACTTTTGTCACCCGTCCTGTCCCGTCCCTAATAGGAGATCCAGTATTGCATTCACTCTAGTTGGTACCTCTATATATTGATTTAGAAAAATTTCATGAACACATTTGATAAACTCCAAGCCAATCAACCTTTTTATTAGGATGGGATTCCCAGTCAATGTGGGAAAAGTTAAAATCTCCTACTATCACAATCTTATGTTTCCTGCAGCTGTTGCTATCCCTCTACAGATTTGCTCCTCCAATTCTCATTAATACAGTCTATAATACAATCCATGAGAGTGGTCATACTTCAGAATCAGAATTTATTGTCATGATCAAGTCACAAAATTCATTATTTTGTGGCAGCATCACAATGAAAACCTTCATTTAAACCACTTTACAAAATATAATAAAAATAAAAATAAAATATAAAATATAAATATAAATATAAAATAAAATATAATAAAAATAATAATAAAAATAGTGCACAAAATATCAAAGTAAGACAGTGTCTTTGAATCATTGATCATTCAGGAATCTGATGGCTATGGGGAAGAAGCTGTCCTTGTATTGCTGACTGCTCATCTTTAGGCTCCTGTACCTTTCCTGGAGAGTGAAGAGGACATGGTGGTGGGGGTACTTGCTTTCTTAAGACACCACCTCTTGTAGATTTCGATGGAGTGAAGTCTGGTGTTTGTTGTTTCATCTTGTGTGAGTTTCATATGTGTGAGTTCTTAGACAACACATGGATGAAGGAAAAGGTTCTTTACTTTAATGTTGATGTAAACAGCCCATGAGGCTGCAGGCCTTAATTACAGATCTCTCATACTGCAGTCTCTTGCTCTGTGTCAGCCCCTGCTGGCAGCCAAGTATAATCAAACAGGAACTATATCCTTAACACCTTGCTAGTAGCAAATGCAACCATGATCACTATCATTGCATCTAACTTGTCACAGGCCAAGTTAAAAACCCTGTGGAATTTTTTGTTTCCCTGAATGTTGGCACCTCCATAGCAGACACTTTTCAAGAGTCTTCAGTGACATACTAAATCTCCTCAACCATCTCTTCTGTTCCTCAGCTCCATCCATATAGCCTCAGTAGATGACCCCTCTTGTATGTCCTGCCTGAGCACAGCAGTGATATTTTTCCTGATCAGCAATCCCACTCCTCCACCTTTATTCCCCCCCGTTCTATTGCGTCTGAGGCAATAGAAGCCCGGAACATTGAGCTAGTCCTCATCTTCCTGCAACCATGTTTCACTAAAGACCACAATGTCGTAATTCCACGTGCCAATCCACACTCTAAGCTCCTCTGCCTTTGCTACAATAATCCTTGTATTAAAATAGATGCACCCTAGAATGAACAACCTATTGACTTCTAAGGGTACATGCAATTTTCCCATCATCTTTTCCTTTCTCCACTCCTCTATCTGCTCTGACATCCTGGTTCCCATCCCTCTGCAAACCTAGTTTAAACCCCCACTTCCCCCCTCCCCACAAGGATATAAGTCCCCCTCAGATGCAAACCTTCCCGTCGGAACAGGTCCCTGGAAGAGAGCCCAATGATCCAGAAACCTGAAGCACTCCCTTCTGCATCATGTCTTTAGCCACATGTTAAGCTACATTATCCTCCCATTTCTAACCTCATAGCACGTGGCACAGGTGGCAATCCTGAGATCACAACCCTGGAAGTCCTGTCCTTCAACCTAGCACTTTACTCCCTGAACTCTCCTTGTAGGACCTCCTCACCTTTCTATATATAACCATATAACCGTTTACTTTGCAGAAACAAGCCATGCTGGCCCTTCAAGCCTGCACCGGTTCACTTGAACAACTCCTCTAGCTCAACCCTCCCACTCTCCGCCCAAAACCCTCCAACCCCATCATCTCCATGTACACATCCAACCTTCTCTTAAATGACAGAAGGGACCCTGCTGCAACTATCTCTTTTGGAAGATCATTCCATTCTCCCACCACTCGCTGAGTGAAAAATCATCCTCTAATATTTCTCCTAAAGTTTTGCCCCCTTATCCTTAACTCATGCCCTCTTGTTCCAACCTCGCCTGCCCTCAGGGGAAAGAGTCTGTTATGTCTAGTCTATCTATTCCTTTCATAATTTTAAATACCTCTATCAAGTCCCCTCTCAGTCGTCTACATTCCAATGAATAAAGTCCCAGTTTTCTTAATCTCTCCCTGTAATCCAGATGCTGTAAGCCAGGCAACATCCTTGTAAACCTTCTCTGCACCCTCTCCACCTTATCTATATTCTTTCTATAATTTGGACACCAGAACTGAGCACAATACTCTTAACCAGGCCTCACCAATGCTTTAAACAGCCTCAGCATCACTTCCCAGCTCCTACACTCTATACTATGATTTATGAAGGCCAGCATACCCTATGCCTTCTTAACCACCATGGGACTCCACCTTCAGTGTATTCTGTACCATAACCCCCAGGTCCCTCTGCTCCTCTGTGTGCCTCAATGCCCTCCCCTTAACTGCACATGTCCTATTCTGGTTATTTTTACTGAAATGCAGCACCTTACACTTGTCTACATTGAATTCCATCTGTCATCTTTCAGCCCACTCTTCCAAACAAACCAAATCTTTTTGTAATCCAAGAAAACCTACCTCACAAATTCCTGACTAGGAGTGTGGATGAGGGTAGCGCAGTGGATGTTGTCTATATGGACTTCAGTAAGGCCTTCGATAAGGTACCACATGGAAGGTTAGTTAAGAAGGTGCAGTCTTTAGGTATAAATTTTGAGATAGTCAAATGGATTGAACATTGGCTGAAAGGGAGAGGCCAGAGAGTGGTAGTGGATAATTGTCTGTCAGGTTGGAGGCCGGTGACCAGTGGTGTACCTCAAGGATCTGTATTGGGCCCATTGTTGTTCGTTATATACATTAATGATCTAGATGATGGGGTGGTAAATTGGATTAGTAAATATGCAGACGATACTAAGATAGGTGGAATAGTGGATAATGAAGAAGGTTTTCAAGGATTGCAGAGGGATTTGGGCTGGTTAGAAAAGTGGGCTGAAAAATGGCAGATGGAATTTAATGCTGATAAGTGTGAGGTGCTTCATTTTGGTAAGAAGAATCAGAACAGGACATACGTGGTAAATGGGAGAGCATTGATGAATACAGAAGAGCAGAAAGATTTAGGAGTAACGGTACATCGTTCCCTGATGGTATAAACTCACGTGAATAGGGTGGTGAAGAAGGCTTTTAGTATGCTGGCCTTTATCAATCATTGCATGGAATATAGGAGTTGGGAGGTGATGTTGAGATTGTATAAGACGTTGGTGCGGCCTAATTTGGAGTTCTGTGTGCAGTTCTGGTCGCCTAATTATAGGAAGGATATAAACAGAGTGGAGAGAGTGCAGAGAAGGTTTACCAGAATGTTACCTGGGTTTAAGCATCTAGAGTATAGGGAGAGATTGGACAGATTAGGTCTTTATTCTTTGGAGCGTAGAAGGTTGAGAGGGGATTTGATAGAAGTATTTAAGATTATGAAAGGGATAGACAGAGTGGATGTGGATAGACTATTTCTGTTAAGAGGAGGAAAGATTAAAACAAGAGGACATGAGTTAAGAATTAAGGGGCAGAGGTTTAGAGGTAACATGAGGGGGAACTTCTTTACTCAGAGAGTGGTAGACGTGTGGAATGAGCTTCCGGGAGAAATAGTGGTGGCGGAGTCAATTGTATTATTTAAGAAAAGGTTGGACAGGTATATGGATGAGAAGAAGATGGAGGGTTATGGGCATTGTGCAGGGAGGTGGGACTAGAGAGGGGTGTTTGGTTCGGTGCGGACTAGAAGGGCCTAATGGCCTGTTTCCATGCTGTAAATTGTTATTATTATGTTATGTTATAAACACATACCATCTACCTCTCCACCTACTTTCGTATCATCTGAATATTTGCTTGCACAGTTAACCATACCTTCCTCTAAATCATTAATATAAATGATAAACAACAAAGGACCCAGCACCATTCCTCGAGGGACCCCGCTTGTCATAGGCTTCCAAGCTGACACACAGTTGTCCACCATGACTCTCTGCTGTCTATCTTCCAGCCACCTCTGAACCCATGTCACAATCTTTCTACTAATTCCTAGTGACTGAACCTTCCTACCCATATCAATGGTCCCTACATGGACCTTGACATCTGGCTGCTCACCTTCCCTCCTGAGAATGCCGTGAACTCAATGTGAGATATCTCGGACCCTGGCATTAGGGAGGAAACATACCATCCGGGATTCTCAATCCCTTCCTCAGAATCTCTTATCTGTTCCCTGAATTATGCAATCCCCTATTGTTCCTTCTCCTCCCTTCCCTTCTTAGCCACAGGACCAGACTCCATGCCAGAGACCTGACCACTGTGGCTTGTCCCTGGAAGCCCCATCCCCCATCACAACAGTATCCAAAATGGTATACTTCTTATTGAGGTGAACGACCACAGGGATGTCTTGCACTGCCTGTCTGTTTCCTTTTCCTCACCTGACTGTCACCCATCTACCCTTCTTCTGCCTTCTAGATGTGATAACTCCCCTGTAACTCCTGTCATTCACTCCCTCTGCTTCCAGAATGATCTGGAGTCCATTCAACTCTAGCTTGAATTCCGTAATTTGGTTTGTCAAGAACTGTAACTGGGGAGCAAGGAAGAGGTGATAAGTCAGAAGATGTGAGAGGTGGAGAAACAAGTAGAGGCAGAGACAGACCATGGGTGCAGTTGGGGGGGAGGGGTGAGAAAGAAAAATTTGGAGGATTATTTAAAAAAAACAAGAGTAAGTAGAGATAAGATGGTGATTGTGGAATCAAATGGGGGTGGGGTTACCTAAAAAAGAAAATTCAATGTTCATGCCCTTTTTCAACGATGGATGTTATCTGACACTGAATTCCTTCAGCATTTCTTTCTCTGATCAAGATTCCAGCATCTTCAGCTTCTGTTTCTCTTGAGTCTGAAGCAACATTTTATAAAACTCTATTAAATCTCTTATATTTTATGCCTCAGCTTGTGAAGTATACTTTATGCTTCTTCTCCACACTACCACCTGTGTTCTCACTATGGACATCATGGTTCCTTTGTTCCTTGATACCTCCTTGGGCCTCATCATTCATTGTTTATCTTTTACTCTTTTTAGTTCTCCCATGGTGCATCGTCATATATTTTTCAGGATTAACTTCCATCTGCCAATGTTCTGTCCATATTCCCAGCTCGTGAATATCACTGTCAAAATCACACCAATTTTTATGCCATCAGCAAAATTCATACCTCCTACATTCACATGGAAAATACGAGGATCCCAGCACAGAACCATGCGGAGCGCTTCTGGTCTCAGGCTTTCAATACAGAACAACAACTACTTTGGATCCAATTTGTCAGTATGCCTGGGATCCCATTGACTCCATCCTTCTGGATCCATTTCCCACTCAGGATCTTGTCAAAAACCAAGCTGAACACTATGGAGACTACTTCAATAAATATTGTTACGTCTTTGAAAAAAAAATATCAGAAAGGATCTCCATGCAGACTGCCTCTCCCTGTGTAGATTAATTGTGTCTGTGAACTTTTTCCTGTAACTTCCCTATCACTGGCATTTGACCCACAGACCTGTAATTATCTTGTTTATCCCCGAGGTCCTTCTTGAACAAAGGTATCAAACTTGTTTTCCTCCTGTCATTTGGCTCCTCACTGATGAATTAAAAATCTGTCAGGTCTCCTGCTTTGTTTCCTTTAGCGGCCTGCTTTGCATCTCATCAGTCCCTGAAATTTATTCACCTTTAAGCCTTCTAAAACATCCAATAGGTCCTCATTTTTAAATAGAAATCTATTTGAGAATTTTACCATTCCCTCCCTGAAGTTTGGAGCAAGAGAGATCTGCTTCTACATCCTCAACCATGTAGAGACTTAGTCTGTTCCATCCGATCTCCAATAAATGCTTGTTCTTGAGAGAAGGTGTTCAGAGACATCAGCCCACATACTTCAATACTCTTTTGTTTTCTGAAGTCATCGGTACAGAAACAGGTCTTTCAGCACACATCAAAGCTGATCTTTTTCCCTCATCTACACTAATCTTGCATTAAACCATGTCATGCTTTGCCTTGCCAATTGCCTGCCTAAAGTTCTCTTAAACATACTAATTATATCTGATTACATCACCTTCTTGAGCAGCACATTCCAAATATTAATCATTCTTTGCATAAAGAAATTGCACTCTACAAGTCTTCTTAAAAGCTCTCACCATAAACCTATGCACCATTGGTTTTTGATAGCTCTAACACGGGGAAATAATAACTAAGACTATATTTATGCCTCTCGTAATTTTATATACTTCTAAATTTAAATTTAGACATACAGCCCTTCTGGCCCGTGACCCTATGTCATCCAATTACACCCAGATGACCTAAAATCCCGGTACATTTTGAAAGGTGGGAGGAAACCGGAGCACCTGGAGGAAACCCACGCAGACACAGGGAGACTGAGCAAACTCCTCATAGACAGTGCTGAATTTGAACCCGGGTTGCCGGCACTGTAATAGTGTTGTGCCAACTGCTATGCTAACCATGCCACCCCATCTTCTGTGAGGACACCCCTGAGCTCATCCAAACTTTACATCTTAAATTCTAACTGTCCCCATAACTAAACTGCTTCAATCCAAGCAACCTACTGGTGAATCTCTTCTGGATTCTCTGCTTTCACATCCTTTCTGATAGAGTGTGACCAGAACTGCACCCAATACTCCATGTACAAACTAACCAACATATTTTAAATTTGCAGCAACATCCCAGCTCCTATATTATATGCCCTGACCTATAAAGGCAAGCATGCCATGCGCTTTCTTCACCACCCTTCCTAACTGTGTGGTAACTTTCAGGGAAATATGAACTTGGACTTCTAGGCCTCTCTGTTCTCCAATATTCCTTTGTGCCCTACTATTTATATTAACTAGATTGTTTAAATACTTAGAAATTTAAGCACACTTTTCAAACAACATTCATATATTGGGCAGATTACCAAGTAAAAGAGCACAAAAAGATGTTTAATATGCCAAGTGGCATAAAGTAGATATAAACTGCCACAGAATGTGAACAGAGAATTAAGAGACGAGTGCTAAATTAATGAGCCTCAAGTAAGTAGCAAATAGATTTCAATTTCCCTACAGAGTAATGGTTCCAGAATTTGCACCATCTTGCATGGAGGAACCATACTTAACTTTGTCTTACTCACAATATTAACCCAATTCAAATTAAGATCGATAGATTAAATTCTATTTAACTACCAATGGTCCTAAAATGCATGTCTGAGAACATTGTTCATGTATTTCCAAATTCTTAGACAATAATATATTCAAAACCTTTTTTAAAATATTTATCTGTATCAATTAAAACCTTCAGCATTGCTATTTTCCCAGTGATACAAATATAGGAGTAGCTTCATTTATAATCACTTTAATTGATTTTAGATCAAGACATTGTTCCAGTGATAATTCTGTGTTCAATCAACTACTATGTGTATTTAATAATTCATCTTCAGTTCTCACTTACCCCAAAATATCAAAGGACTTCTTGTACTGAATTTCCAAAAGTTAAAATTATTCTTCCTTTTGTAATTCTCTTGTGTTATATTTTCCTGTTATTCCTATTCCATTATTTTCACAATTCTTGATTATGCAATTCTATAATTAATTAAACAGGTACATTTTCAAATGTCTAACAAAGAAGTAAAAAGTTCATAAGCAATATCAGAAACTCTAATTCATAGCAAATCAAAATTTTCAAGTTTAAAAAAAAATATTTGTATGGATTTAGGAACTTAACATTATGTGAACCATTATTCAGAGGCGGTAACAGACCAACTCAACCTAGCTCCAGTCTAATTTCTTCCTTCCTGTCTGCAGTCCACACATTTTAAGGTACAACCATTAATCAGAATTGCCAGAACCATAGATGATGGAAACAGTCCCTTTGGGCCAGTGGCTGCACTGACCATTTCACACCCACTTATCCTATTTGATTTTGCCTATTACCCAGGTTGTCCAATGTCCTTTATGTAGTTACTAAATAATTAGTGTATCTGTGTTCATATGACTAAATTAATTCTCTTTTTTTGGCTTGGCTTCGCGGACAAAGATTTATGGAGGGGTAAAGTCCACGTCAGCTGCAGGCTCGTTTGTGGCTGACAAGTCTGATGCGGGACAGGCAGACACGGTTGCAGCGGTTGCAAGGGAAAATTGGTTGGTTGGGGCTGGGTGTTGGGTTTTTCCTCCTTTGTCTTTTGACAGTGAGGTGGGCTCTGTGGTCTTCTTCAAAGGAGGTTGCTGCCCGCCGAACTGTGAGGCGCCAAGATGCACTGTTTGAGGCGATATCAGCCCACTGGCGGTGGTCAATGTGGCAGGCACCAAGAGCTTTCTTTAGGCAGTCCTTGTACCTCTTCTTTGGTGCACCTCTGTCTCGGTGGCCAGTGGAGAGCTCGCCATATAACACGATTTTGGGAAGGCGATGGTCCTCCATTCTGGAGACGTGACCTACCCAGCGCAGTTTGATCTTCAGCAGCGTGGATTCGATGCTGTAGGCCTCTGCCATCTCGAGTACTTCGATATTGGAGATGAAGTCACTCCAATGAATGTTGAGGATGGAGCGGAGACAATGCTGGTGGAAGCGTCCTAGGAGCTGTTGGTGATGCCAGTAAAGGACCCATGATTCGGAGCTGAACAGGAGTGTGGGTATGACAATGGCTCTGTATACGCTAATCTTTGTGAGGTTTTTCCAGACTCTTTTGTGTAGTCTTCCAAAGGTGCTATTTGCCTTGGCGAGTCTGTTGTCTATCTTGTTATTGATCCTTGGATCCGATGAAATGGTGCAGCCGAGATAGGAAAAGTGGTTGACCGTTTTGAGTTTTATGTGCCCGATGGAGATGTTGGGGGGCTGGTAGTCATGGTGGGGAGCTGGCTGATGGAGGACCTCAGTTTTCTTCAGGCTGACTTCCAGGCCAAACATTTTGGCAGTTTCCGCAAAACAGGACGTCAAGCGCTGAAGAGCTGGCTCTAAATTAGTCAAAAAACACACAAATGGTGGAGAAACTGAGCAGGTCAAACAGTGCCTTTATGTAGCAAAGGTAAAGATACATCAGCAACGTTTTGGGCTTGAGCCCTTCATCAAGGTGTGGGGGAATATGAAAGATGTCTTAATAAAAGGGAGAGGGTGGGATATGATAGGTGGAGGTGGGGAGGAGTCTAGGCTAGGTGGAAAGAGAAATGAAATAGGAACTGGAATTACTAGTTAAAGAGTTGTTGGGGGGTGTTGGTGGGGGAAAGGCAGGCTGATAAGTGGAATGCAGTGAACTCAATGTTCAGGCCTGGGGCTGGAGAATGCCCAGACAAAAAATGAGGTGTTGTTCCTCCGATCTGTAGGTGGTCAGGGTGGGGCAGTGCGAAAGGTCATGGACAGACATGTGAGCTTGAGAGTGTGACTCAGAATTGAAAATGTTGGCTACGGGGAGGTCACTTTTGTTGTAAACAGAGAGGAGATGCTGGACGAAGCGATCTCCTAACCTGCGGCTGGTGTCTCCAATGTAGAGAAGGCAATGTAGAGGAGGTGTGGGTGCAGGTATTACACCTCCTATGACCACAGTGGAAGGTGCTGGGGGGGGGGTGATGGGTGGGGAGGGAAGAGTGCACAAGGGAGTCATGGAGGGTGTGGTCCCTATGGAAGGCTGATAGGAGAGGAGAACAAAATATTTGTCTGGTGTTGGTATCTTGAAGTAAGTACCAGAAATTCCGGCAGATAATGTGTTGGATGTGGAGGCTGATGGGGTGGTAGGTGAGGATGAGGGGGATTCTGTGTTTATTGTTTCTAGAGGCAGGGGGCCCAGGGCGGATAAGCAGGGAATGGAGGAGATGCGGGTGAGGGCCGAGTTGATAGTGTTGGAGAGGAAGTCACATTTGTGGAAAAAGGCAGACATTTCAGAGGCTCTAAACTGGAAGACTCATCTTGGGAGCAGATGCGGCGGAGACGGAGAAATTGAGAGAAGGGAATGGAGTTCTTGCAGGGGATGGGGTGTGAGGACGTGTAGTCCAGGTAGTTGTGGGAGTTGGTAGGTTTGTATTAATGTCAGTGGAGAGTCTGTCTCCTGAGATGGAGACAGAGACATCCAGAAAAGTTAAAGTGTTACCAAAGATGGAACAGGTGAGTTTGGGGTCAGGGTTGAAATTGGCCGCGAAATTGATGAAATTTACGAGCTTATCGTGGGTAGATGAGGCCACCCCAATATAGTCATTGATGTACCGGAGGAAGAGTTGTGGGGGGGGTGGTGGTTTGCCTGTGGAGGCTTAGAGCATGTTTGGCTCCACAAAACTCACAAACAGGCAGGCATAGCTGGGACCCATGGGGGTAGCCATGGCTACTCCTTTAATTTGGAGGTAATGGGATGAGTTAAAGAAAAAATTGTTAAGGGTGAGGACAAGTTCTCACACACACAGGCGGAGAAGGTGACTGCTCAAGTCTGAGTTCCAGGAAAAGGCAAAGTGCTTTAAGGCCTTCTGTGTGGGGAATGGAGGTGTAAAGGGATTGGACATTCATTGTGAAGATGAGGCGGACCAGTTCGGGGAATCTGGTCTTGGAGGAGGTGAAGGGTGTTTGAGGTGTCGCAGATGTAGGTTGGGAGGGATTGAGCAAGGGGAGAAAAGATGGAGTAAGGTAAGATGAACTTAGTTCCATGGGGTAAGAGCAAGCAGAGACAATGGGTGTGCCTGGATATTAAAGTTTATGTATCTTGGGTAGAAGGTAGAAATGGGCGGAGAGGGGATAGGAGACAATGAAGTTGGTGGCTGTGGCAGGGAGGTACGCAGAGATGATGAGGGGAAAGATGTTGTTGGAGACAGTGACTTGATGGGTGATGGTGGGATCCTGTGGGAGGGGTTGATAGGAGAGGTGTCTACGAGCTGTCGACTGACCTCAGCAAGGTAGAAGTCAGTGCGCCAGACTACAACAGCACCACCCTTGAGTGCGGGTTTGATAGTGAGGTTATGGCTGTTGCAGAGAGAGTGGAGGTGGAGTATTCTGATGAGGTGAGGTTGGAGTAAGAGAGAGGGGTAGTGAAATTAAGATGGTTGATATCACGGGGGCAGTTGGAGATAAGAAGGTCCAGAGTGGGCAGCTGGCCAGGAGGTGTCCAGGAGCAGGAAGAGGTCATGAAGTGGGAGAAAGGGTCTTGTGGGGGTGTTAGAGATTTGCAGCTAAATAGTGGGCCTGGAGACAGAGGCAACAGAAGAAGAGTTCAGCATCACAGCGTGTGTGAAACTCATTGAGGTGTGGAAGGAGGGGGACGAAGGTGAGACCTCTGCTGAGGATAGACTGCTCCATCTTCAAGAGGGGATGGTCAGAGGAGATGGTAAAAACCAGGCAAGGGTTTGGAGTGGGAGTCAGTGTGGTGGAGGGTGTAGGGGGGAGGGGGAGTGTTGAAGAAGTCCGAGGATGGAGAAGGGAGGTGGGGGAGGTTGGAGGGCAAAGGAGTGTGGGGGGGAATTGGCAGGGGAGGGAGGAGGGGAGTAGGGAAGTGCACGGGGGGGAGGGAGAGAGAGTGGGGAGAAAAGGGTAGGAGAAAGAGGATAGGTGGTTAGAGGGTGGGGGGAGAGGGGGAGGAGCTGTGGAAGATTGGGGAAGAAGGAGTGGGGGGGGCTTTGGTAAGTGGGATCCAATAGGAGGATCAGGGCTCCAGATGTAATCAGTGTCGGGAGCCACGTGGGACGAGTCAGCGAGGAAGGCTCCAGCGTCTTCTGCAGGTTCAGTGCTGGAGTTGGAAGTGGTGGCATCAGGAGCTGCGGTGAGTGGAGGGATTTGAGCCTGGGTTGGGGGGTGGGCGGCAGTGACATTGGGAGCTCAGTCAGGTCAGCAACCGGGTCACCGATACCGGTAGGAGATGGCGTCTGTAGCTCCAGTGAGTAATATGGTGGCATGTGTGGCTTTGGCGGTGCGAGCTCTATAGTGTAAACGGTCGGGGTCTGAGTCCGGGTCAGTGGCCATGGTGGTGGGATCTCTGGAGGGCAGGTGACTGGGGCCGAGATGGTGTATCCACGTGGAGGGTCGCAGAGACTGAAATCCCCAGGGAGGCAAGCTTACGATCCTCGATGGTCGCCAGTGAGTGTGGAACCAGTGCTTCGTCTGAGCACTCTCCAACCCCAGGGCATGAATATTGAGTTCACTGGATTCTATTAATCAGCTTGCTTTCTCTCCCCCCCTTAACTAGTTATTCCAGTTCCTACTTCCTTTCTCTCCCCACCTAGCCTAGACTCCTCCCTCCCATGGTGTTCACGCCCCAACCTATCATCTCCCACCCTCATCACACACCCCTCCCCCTTAGTGCCTTTGGAAGACTACACAAAAGAGTCTGGAAAAACAACCACCTGAAGAAACACACAAAGATCAGTGTGTACAGAGCCGTTGTCATACCCACGCTCCTGTTCGGCTCCGAATCATGGGTCCTCTACTGGCATCACCTACGGCTCCTAGAATGCTTCCATCAGCGCTGTCTCCACTCCATGCTCAACATTCATTGGAATGACTTCATCACCAACATCGAAGTATTTGAGCTGGCAGAGTCCGCAAGCATCGAATCCATGCTGCTGAAGACCCAACTGCACTGGGTAGGTCATGTCTCCAGAATGGAGGACCATCGCCTTCCCAAGATCGTGTTCTATGGTGAGCTCTCTACTGGCCACCGAGACAGAGGTGCACCAAAGAAGAGGTACAAGGACTGCTTAAAAAAATCTCTTGGTGCCTGCCACATTGACCACCGCCAGTGGGCTGATATCGCCTCCAACCGTGCATCTTGGCGCCTCACAGTTTGGCGGGCAGCAACCTCCTTTGAAGAAGGCCGCAGAGCCCACCTCATTGACAAAAGACAAAGGAGGAAAAACCCAACACCCAACCCCAACCAACCAATTTTCCCTTGCAACCGCTGCAACCGTGCCTGCCTGTCCCGCATCAGACTTGTCAGTCACCAACGAGCCTGCAGCAGACGTGGACATACCCCTCCATAAATCTTCGTCCGCGAAGCCAAGCCAAAGATAAGAAAGAAGAAGATAGTTCAAATTTCATTTCAAAGATCTTTCATCAACGGGGTGACTGGTTGACGTAGCAGTTAGCGCAACACCTTTATAGCACCAGTGATCGGGACTGGACTGGGGTTCCAATCTTGAACTGTCTGTAAGGAGTTTGTACATTCTTCCTGTGTCTGCATGGGGTTTCCCCAGGGGCTCTGGTTTTCTCCTACTATTCAAAACGTACCAGGAGCGTACATTGGGCGCCACAGACTTATGGGCTGAAATGGCCTATTACCATGCTGTATGTCTAAATTTTTTGAATTAAATTATTGTAATTAAAAAAATTAAAATTATATTAAAAAGTAAATTAAATATAAATATACAGTGATAAATAATGAACACATGAGTCCTAAAATGAATCTAAATGAGTATAGTTATCCCCAAATTTTCAAGAGTCTGATAGTTGGAGGGGAGAACTATTCCGGAACCTTGTGCCACAAGTCCTGTGGGAGCAGCGAGAACTGAGCATGGCCTGGGTGGTGCAGATCCTTGATAATTGATGCTGATTGGTGGGGAGAGTTTGCCAGTGATTTACTGGGCTGAGTTTACTACTTTTTCAGAATTTTTTTGCTCCGAGATGTTGGTTCCCCCCTATACCAGGTCATAATGCGGCCAGTCAGCACATCTGTAGAAATTTGAAAAGGTTTCTGATGACATACCATACCTCCGCAGACTCTGGAGGAAGTGGAGGCTTTGTTGTTCTTCCTTTGCAATAACATTTATTTGATGGGCCCTCTGAGATAGTGACACCCAGGAATTTGAAGTTGCTGACTCTCTCCATTCTCCCCAATGATTATTAAATCATTTCCCTCTGATTTTCCTTTCCTAAAGTCTGGAAACTGCAGAATTTTTCCCAACTTTAAATTTAAAGTTTTAAATCTGCATTTTGCACATTCTGTTTACATTTCCTGATTGGCATCAGAATCAGAATCAAGTTTATTGTCTTAAATGTGCATCATTCAATTTATTATTTTGCGGCAGCAGTAATGTGCAGAACAAGGAGTAAAATTGCTATAAATTACAATTCTGCAAGTACAAGATTTTTTTTTTAATGTGCAGAAAAAGTGAGATAGTGTCCATAGGTTCATTGTCCTGATGGAGGAGGAGAAGAAGCTGTTTTTTTTTTAAAAAATCAGTGTGTGTGTCTTCAGGTTCCTGTACCTCCTCCTGATGGTAGCAGTGAGAAAAGGGCCAGGCCTGGCTGGAGAGGCTCCTTGATGATTGAAGCTGCTTTCATGAGACACCCCGTCTTAAAATGTCCTTAATGAAATGAAGACTAATGCCAGTGAAGGCGCTGTCCAAGTTTACAATCCTCTGGAGCCCATTCCCGTCCTGTGCACTGGCACCTCCATACCAGACAGTGTTGCAGCAGTTAGAACACTCTCCACGGTGCACCTATGGAAATTTGAAAGTCTTGGATGACATCTCTTCCAAATCTTCACCAAGTATAGCTGGTGGAGTAGCTTTTTGATGGTCCCAGGATAGGTCTTCATAGATGTTGGCACCAAGGAATTTGAAGTTTCTTACCGTCTCCATTGCTGACCCTCAATATAATGTACAAGATCATTTAAATCTGTGGTTCTCAACCTTTTTCTTTCCACTCACATACCACTTTATGTATTCCCTATGCCACAGGTGCTCTGTAATTAGTAAGGGACTGCTTCAGGTGGTATGTGGGTGGAAAGAAAAAGGTTGAGAACCACTGATTTAGACCTTGTCTTATGCATTTGTGTTTTTATTAAAAAAATGGTAGTGGTAAATAAAAATGTATTTACCAAATAAATTTGGAAGGGAAGGGAAGTCGGGGGGGGGGGGGGGGTAGAATTTTTAGTATAGTATTTAATTGACTTGATTTTTGAAAAATCTTTTTCAATTAGTCACATGTTATAAATGATTACTTGATTATTTCCTTTTTTTGTTTGATTGTTATGACACCTAGTTTATAGGTAACAGATTTCTTTATATGTTTTTCTCTTGTATATTTCCTTTTCCATTTTACCTCTTTATATTTAGATAAATATGGCTTCTACTTTTTGTATTATTGTAAATTTAATAAAATTATTGAGACAGAAAATAAGAAGTTCAGTAGGTCAGGACTAGTCTGACATACTAGGTCTGGTTGGGCAGTACTGTTTGTGGATTATTGCTGGAGGACAGAAGGGATAGAAGGGCTGGGATGTTACATGACTAAAAGCTACAAACTTAATGACTTATGTTTGATATGATAGCATCATAAATTTTACAAATGGGAAGTTATTTTTTTTATTCTAATTTCCTCAACTTGAGCATTTACATTTTTACAGAAAAGGCTTCTTTAGGAACAAATTGGTCTTGAATTACAATCTGCTTTTCTATTAATAAGTTTGTGTAAAGGGCATCCCAGTCTTCATTAATGTAATATCATGGTCATGCATGTTGGAGGTTGGAAGATGTGCTTAAGCTGGCATTTCCTCTTCTGTAATAATCACCTTATGCTTGAGCACTGCTGAAGCAGTCTTTTAAGTCTCTGGTACCTGGTGATATTGCCTTATCAAATTTGCTACAGGTACACAATCCTTTATCCAGACATCTAAAATCCGGAAAGCTCCAAAAGCCGGCATTTTTTTCCTGATGCTGGTACAGCGGAGGGAGAGAGAGAGAGAGAGAGAGAGAGAGAGAGAGAGAGAGAGAGAGAGAGAGAGAGACAGCACCACAACTAGGTTGGGCGGGGAGAGACGGCAGCGCGAGTCGGGAGGGCGGGGGAAGAGAGAGATGGCACTGTGACTCGGGTGGGCGGGGGGAGGAGAGAGAGGCGGCAGCACGACTCAGGCGGGGGGGAGAGAGACGGCAACATGACTCGGGTGGGCAGGGGGAGGAGAAAGAGAGAGAGAGACGGCAGCGCAACTCAGGAGGGAAGGGGAGGAGAGAGACGGCAGCGCGACACAGGTGGGCGAGGGGGAGGAGAGAGAGACAGCAGCGCGACTTGGGCGGCGGGGGAAAGAGATGACAGCACGACTGGAAGGGGTTGGAATACGGCAGCACAATTCAGGTGGGCTTAAATCTGGGGCAGCTGGCTTTTGTTCTGAAATCCGGGAAAATCCGAAATTCAGAGCATACTGTCCCCCGAGGGTTCCGTACAAAGAATTGTGCATCTGTATTTATTTTCATCAGGTCTGCAGTGTTTTATTTATTTCCAATCACATCACTGGTTGAATTCAGTTTATAATTAAAATTGCAATATATTTGAAAGTCAAGTGGGGAAAATATGTTTTGGATGATAAAGAATGAAATATATTTGAGTTCCAGTGATAATTGGAAGCTGTATTATTCAATTAAAATCCATCACTACTCAAAATACCTTTAGCAATTTTGTAAACATGACATGATATCGCATGCAATCCTGAGATTATGTTTACTATCAGTAAAGAGAATTTGAACTTTGATCTTACAGCATGGAAATAGGTCCTTTGGCCCAACTTGCCCATGCTGATCAAAAATTCCCATCCACTCATCCCACCTGCCTGCATTTGGCCCAGATCCCTCCAAACCTACCCTGTCCAATTTTCACAAAAACATTACATCAGAATCTGCCTCAACCATCTCCTGCAGTGGCCCATTCCTTACAGTTACCATCTGTCTTGGGTAAACTTATACCTCTCATTTTGTTCGTTTTAGATTGGTCACAGTGTTTGAGCTACGAAAGAAAATAGATACACACACCGAGAGCAGTTCAGTTTATACAAATGTTTATTACAAATTCAAAAGCTGATTTCAAACTACAATATGCTAGCCCTTCCCAACTCTACTTATCAACGTCTGGACTGGTCCCAACTGCCGAAGCGAAGCAACGACTGCACACTTGTAGTAGGTTGTCGGGGCGCCGGTAGCAGCTTCTCCATCTCCCCCGACCGGGACGTTGGCTGGACTCTAGAAGTTCTTCTTCTTGATGAGAGATGATGCCACCTCTCGGAGAGTCTCAAACTTCAGCAGTGGGACCATGGCTTATATTACCCAAAAACTGCTTACCCAAGCACCTATTCCCAGCACAAAAAGAAAGATAAGCGAGCAAGCTAGCATGCTAGGCTTCTATCGAATAAGTAATTTTCAGCTTATCACTTTGAATACAATGGTTTATTTTGCATCAAGGCTAGGCCTCTGACAGTCTGTGACCAAAACAAGCAGGAAGATTGAATGTTCGTGGTACACAGATGTCCTTTCGTCAGGACATAACTGCATCTCGGGCCCATCGGTGGAATTTAGCTTATATCTGCTGATTCTAAAACACAAGCAGGTTCTCAGCCTTGCAGAAGCAAAGGCTGTAAAAGTAAAAAACACGGTTAAAATCTTCCATTACACCATCCTCAGTGTTAAAAATTTTATCTCTCAGGTCAAGGACAGCGCCAGAACGAATGTTATAGGGGGGCATTAGTGTGTTAGAAAGGGGGTCAGTGCAATGCTCATAAACTCCCTTAACGGTTGGGGGGGAGGGGGGGTGCTTTTAATATCATCCACTCCTCCGATGTAGGTGATGAGAACACTGCTTTTATTGTGTCATGTGCCATGAGACACTAGTGATGCTTGATGCATGCTAGTGACACCAGAGGGGGGCAGAGGCGAGTCTGATGGTGAACAATGGCTGTGACCATATTGGGTGGGGAACAACGCCCACAGATGCCATCCCTTGGCGTCGACCCTGCCTCAGGTTCCGGTTAAATCTCTTCTCCATCACCTATGTCCTCTGATTATCTATTCCCCAACTCTGAGCAAAAGACTTTGTGTTCACCTGATCTACCCCTCACCTCTCATCCTCCAGTTCTCCAAGGATTAAAATTCCAGACTGATCAACCTCTTTCTGTAGTTCCCCCACCACCACCCCAGTCCTGATAACATCCTTATAAATCTTCTCTGCACCCTCTCCAGCTTGACAGCACCTTTCTTGCAGCATTGTGACCAAAACTGAACATAATCCTGAAATGGGGCCTCACCAATGTCCTGTACAAATGCAATATGTCCTCCCACTTTCTATATGTGATAGTACAGATCTATCACCAATGTATATAGTGTATATAGTTGCAGTATCTAGACTGTGCTTACAGCGATTGGCTGAGAGCTAAGCCACACCTTCTGTCTGGGCCTTAAAGGGTTGTGTCCCTAGCCAGGTCGGATCATTCCAGACTGGTCGGCCACCTGTGAAGAGCTCCTGTCTTTTGCTAATAAAAGCCTTGGTTTGGATCAACAAGTCTTTGATTCTTTCAACAAGCTCTACACTACGCTCAATACTCTGACTGAGACAGCCGTGTTGACTATCCCATCAACCTATCATGCCACTTTTAAGGTATTATGTACATGTATACCTAATCCCTCTGCTCTACAACATTCCCCAGATGCCTACCATTTATTGTGTAGGTCCTACTAATGTTAGGCCTCCAAAATGCAGCATCTCATATTCCCCAACCCACCTGATCAAGATCCTGCTGCATTACTAAAATGTTTTTTTTTCACCTAGAATTTACATTTTTTTTCCATTCTGAGTGCCTCCCTACTTTCCGGGTGTGGCCGTTGACACAGGAATGACTAAAACTCCAAATATCTGTATCACACCGCGAGTTTATACAGAATACTGGAATACCTGAAACGCTGTAATTACGTCCTATTCATTAGCCCATTGTTTGCGGATCGCCTGCAGTTTCGTTTAGACCGCAGACAATCCGTGAAAATGTCAAGGGGTCGCGAAGGTAAAATTTTGGAACTGGAATTCTTGTTACGATCTTTTTACAGAAACTGCATTCCAGAAAATTGAGAATAATTTCCTGGAACACTGTGGCTGTGTAAAAACATATATGGGAACTGTTTTCTCTACAATACAAAACTCTTTTGTGCCATCTGCTAAGTTAATAATCATGTCAACTGCATTTTCATCTAAATAATTGATCTAGGTGACATACATCAATGAGCCAAGCACTAAACCATGTGGCACACCACTAGTTACAGGCCTCCATTCTGAAAACAAGCTTTCCCATCACCCTCTGCTTTCTTCCATTAAGTCAATTTTCTATCCAGTCTGCTATCCCATCTTGGATCACATGTGATTTAATCTTCCAGAACACTCAAAACATATTCAAATAGCAATACACAAAAGTGCTGGAGAAACTCAGCAGGTCACACAGCATCCTTAGGAAGTAAAAGCTAACCAACGTTTCAGGCTGAGCCCTTTGTCAAGGTGGGGTTCAGGCCCAACACCTTGGTTATCCTTTACTTCCTATTGACGCTACTTGACCTGCTGAGTTTCTCCAACTCGTTTGTGTATTCCACTACAATCTCAGCATCTACAAACTCTTCTGTCTTATCAGTATTCAAAGAACTCTTTCCTCAGCAGATAAACATATCACTTTTCACACATGGTCCCATGGTCAATTGTGATTCTCCCAAGCAGACTTTGCACCGAACTTGCTGCAAAATGGCTGAATAGTTTTCAGCCTATTCCTAATCCAGTCATCACCTTCACTTTCTTCCTTGTTCAGGCAAACAATTAAAAAATTTAAAAATACATTTTTTCTTCGATATTTCTACCCATTCAGTGCAAACTTAATCTTCCTATGCTTTTCACTGTCCTAATCGCTAGGAAACTGTGATATAGACTTAACTTCTTTTCCCCACTACCTAAAAAAAAAGAAAGAAATAGAATATTATTATCTGTCATGGATCATGAGATCATCAATAAACGACACTTTTCTGAGTAAAATGACTTGAGATTGCATGTAGACGAGCAATGAGATAAGGTATGACCAGATCAGGCCACAAAATACTTCTGGAACAAACTAACCAAGATCTTATAACACAGGCATATTCTGCACACTTCTTAAATATTTCAAGTGTGGCAATGCTCAATGAATCAACATTTATAAAACAGCAATTTGCTTCATATGGCTCCAACATGTGTAATATTTAACAGGGCATTTTAGAAACAGAGGATAGAGGACATTTAACAAAAGTAAAGGCCAAAAATCATAAAAGAGGGAGATTCTTAAACAATTTTCATATACAGGGGGATGTAGGAAAAGTTTAGGAGAGTTGGGAGGGAGTTTATTGGACCTGTGAGAGATGAATAAAACTAATATGAAAATACGAAAGATGAGGAAACTAGTATGAATATATGTGTAATGAATAAAGCCAGTATGAATAGAATAAGGATAGATAATAGAATGTAGGAAGGTAAAGTTAGTCTGAATAAGATAAGGGTCTTCTAGCCTTTTAGACAGAATTAGCAAGTTCTGCATAAAGAAGTTAGTCAGCCCTGAGAGTCAGGAAGGTGTGAATAAGGACAATGACAAGATGGGACACCGATAGGATACCACCTGGTCCTCCAAGTTCACAGAAACAGCACGTAGGCAGACAGGATTGCCTAATGCCAAACTCATCCAGGAGGCAGAAGAATGTAAGGGAGAGGGTACTTCTATACTGAAATTATCTGTATAAAAGTTGGGGCTCAGTGTGTGTATTCCCAGGGAAAGGGGAGAGCACCCAACTTTGCATTGTTGTATAATAAATATTCTTTGTTCTCAATTTTTGTCACGAGCAATTTCTGTGAAGGTACTTCTGTTTCTCACAGATTCATAGGAACACGTCCCACCAAATTCCCACTCAATCACAGTCAATGGCTATCACAGTTTACCGTGCACCCTGCCAATGGTAAATTATGAACATCCAAGACCAATGTGGGCAGAACTCCAGCATTAAAAGTCTCTACCAATTTTCTTTACACATGCCTAAAGTAGTTATACGGGAATATATCGGAAAAAAAATGATAGAGAAAACCATAGAACCATAGGACAATACAACACAGAAAGAGCCCCTTTGGTTCGCCTATTCCATGACCTATTCACTGACCTACACCCCAACCATGGCCCTCCATACTCCTCCAATCCTTGTACCTATCCAAATTCTTCTTAAAAATTAAAATTGAATCTGCATTCACCAATTAAGCTGGCAGCTCATTCCACACTCCCACCTAATATCCCTATAAACTTCTCCCTTTCACCCTTAACCAATGTATTGCATCTGCATTCAGTAGAAAAAAAGCCTAATTACATTTATTCTGTCCAGACTCCTCATAATTTTAAATACCTCTATCAAATCTTCCCTCATTTTTCTGTGCTCCAGGAAATAAAGTCCTTACCTGTTTAACCTTCCCCTGTAACTCAGTTCTTGAAGTCTGGGAAATATCTGAGAAAATATTCCTTGCACTCGTTCAATTTTATTGACATTTTTCCCATAGTTAGGTGACCTGCACACAATACCTTGGGTAAGGAGGGGGCAGAGGGAGGGAGTGACTCCTGTGAGTGCATAACACATCAACCCCACCCCACCAAATTTGCCAAGGAGGGAAAATTAGAGGGAATTTGGACTGTGGTGTGAAAGGCCCGGGAGGTCCTGCCTTCTTGGGAAATTCACCTGGGTTCAAGTTGGGTCACTGCTCACCCGCAGTGTGAAAAGGCTAAATATTAAAGTTTAAAAAAGCAGGTTACTTGGAAGGTGTTGGAGAATTAAGAGTCCTTGAATTAATCAGCCTCAAGCAAGACTACAGTCAGATGCAGATTAAGATGGAATTGTGAAGGGAATTTAGGGAATTGTAAAGGGAACAGAAGCCTTGTGGCTCATGAATGGTGGGATGAAGGGAACAAAGACTGCAAAGGGAAAATGCTAAGTATTACATGGAGCTAAGTACATTTACATGCCTGCAAAATAAAGGAAGACAATGCAATGAAAATAACAAAAGCAGGAAAAACACCAGTCTGTAAAGGCAGAAGTTCTTCGCCCTTATGGCTATAGATGTACCTTTCTGTGTGCGCCTTGACCAGCTCTAAGGGGCTGATAATCAGCAAAGCACTGCGCTCCGCTGCCTAACCTGAATGTACAGCTGGCTGTAGGGGCAGGCTGATGATGCCGTCTGCCCCCGACCCATCTGTCCATTTGCTCCTCTCCCTCCAAGGCAGGGGTGGCGGGCAGGAGCTGATGGGGTAGCGGAAGTTGGCGGGGCAGCGAGAGATCTCGGAGCAGTGGGAGCCGCCAGTGGGGCTGTTGGGGCAGCGGGGGCCACCAGGGCAGTGGGAGCCATCAGGGCAGCAAGGACCGTCGGCGTGGACCAGCAGGGCAGCGGGAGCCGTCAGCGGGGCAGCAGGAGCTGGCAGGGCAGCAGAGGCTGGTGTGGGCTCAAAAAGCGGCAGAGCAACGGCTATCTTCCCTACCCATAATCCCCCATGCAGCTGGAACTGTTCTGGGAACCACAGAGTGGATCCAGCAGCGTTTGGGAATTATGGGTAGGGAAGACGGCCATTGCTCTTCCACATATTCATGATGGGTGGTGCTATGGCACCAGTCGCCTCGCTTCCATCAGCTCCAGAGGTTGCTATGAGGTGCCTCCGGATATGAATGGTGCACTGGAGCAGCCTTTTATGGCTGCAGTCTGAAAGGTAAGTTTTAAAATTTCAGGCAAAGGCCTGATGTGAAATGGCTTAAACACTCATATTAGAGCTAGGAAGAGGAGTGCAAAGCTCACTGGAAATGAGGCAGCAGTTGCAACATTTCAAGATGAAAAGAGATTATCAGCAGAAAATGAAAAAAAACTTTGGAGAAGGGAAACTTTGAAGGAATTGGAAGGAGTGCTGGATTTAATTAACAAAAATATATAAAAATTAGCAACATTGGAGCAGTGAAAGAATTTTTTTTTGGTTAAAGATCAGCCAACCAATCAAGTCACCTTCTCAGGTAACTGAAGGATTTTTTTAAAAAAAGCAGGATTCTGGTGTTCCTGACAGATATTACATTTAAAATCCATCCTTAATTTGTCTCATGCTCCTTGTTCAAATGTGTAATCCTTGCGATTAATGTGATGTGATTTGATGGGATGTGGCTACTGTTTGAGCCAACTGCAAGTTCCTGGCCATCTGCTTTTCTGGGTCCTGTATTCAACTTTCACTGGTGAAGTTATCCTGCAATGACAAGGCCCAATTTTTTATTGAAATAATGGTACGATGTTAAAAATTGTACCGTTGGCTGCCCTGCACAGTAATGATCACAACATGAAGAGTTGTTTGGAGTACTTTTTTGAAATCTGAGATCAATCAGATACCGATTCAATTGTGGACATTTATTTAAATTATTTGCAGCCTCACATTCTGCAACTGAGGTCTTGAATTCCATCATAAATTCCTCATTAACTGCCTTCATCTTTACAAGTGGCTAGACAGCTTCCTGATCTCAGTGAATGGAAACAATCTCTCTGGAATTCCAGTTTCACCTCTAAAGTCTCCATTGCAACATATTTCAGACTGTTCTTTCCCACAGTGGGGCATTCATCACAGTTTCCCAGTTCACAACAACTTCTCAAACAACAAATTGCCTAAATTTGCTTCAGCTGCAATGCATCTTTGAGAAATTCAGACCAGCTTTTCAAAGGAGTGCAAGCTAGTTTTCAATTTAATTGGACTCTTGTATTGGTCCCCTGCTATTATGCCCAGCCAATCCTCTGCATGGATACCACTGGCTCTGTGAAGAAATTATTTAAATGACTAAGCGGCATGAAATTGCTGTTAATAGTAATTAAAATCAGAAGAAACCAGACTCCATGCTTGTAAAAATTAATTTGCAGGCCAGAGAGGCAGTTTGGCAGTAATTAAGAATTATCACACCCTTTAAATTCACTTAGAGTTCAATAGACATGTCTTAACTTTTTCTGATGTATTTAATGCATTTATAGTCAGCATGAAACATAACTGCAAGCCCTTTCATGTATTTTGATGCTGAGTCTCTCAGCAAGATACAGTAATTGTGAGACAGTTCAAACAGCAATTTTTAAAATTTCCATGCAAAATTTGCTCAGTGTGCTTATTAGAAGTGAGGTGCTGGCGCCCTGATTGACATAACCTAGCAAAACATCGCAAGTGCGTAATAGAGCAGTCAATAAAAGAAAGCCAGCATTAATGGGGATTCTGCAAGCCATAGCAGTGACGACACTGGAACAGAGCAGCAAAACCGGCCAGTCCATAGGACCATTTGGGATTGGGGTGTAATGGTACTGTTGGTCTAAGTCAGATAGTTAGCTGCTTTGTGGTCATGTCAAAATCATAGTGATGTCATTGTTCATTAATTATCAGTATTCTGAAGCAGAATGAGAACCGTTCACATTTATGCCATCGCTCTTTCAAAGCATATAAAACCATGATTCATTTGGAATGTAGAATTTAGCAAAAAGCCTTCAGCAACCCAGGTTCCCGACTGCATGAACATTGGCTCCAGGGAAACCTCTCCCTGCCCTGAGCTCCAATCTGCAACAAGCAGAAAGAGCCACGACGTTGTGGAGTGAATTGGCTGCAGGAATCTGTTACCCTCTGCAGTCCCACTGAATTATGAGCCCATGTTGGGGGCCACACTCAGGTGTAGTAACTGAAGGAAACAGAAAAGTGGTGAATAAGAAATACTGTACAATGTTGTGGTTGCCATGGTAACAGCATCACTCACACAGAGGACCAAAATGTTATTTCCTGTAGCACCATAAATGTACCTGGAATAACTGATCACCACTAGCTTCTTGTTTTCAGATATTACACAATGTATTGCACCACACATTTACATGACATATCACATGTATATTATTCAAGTTGTTCTGGCACAAAGGAGAGGCGCCAGACTGAGCGAGGCAGCTCCTACCTCTTCACTATTTCTGCACTTCCTTGTACGTCCAGGCCACATTTTCTAACTTTAACCACTCCCAGATGAAAGTTTAGCTTTACTTGGAGGAGACCCAGCTCCAACTCAACAGGGTGATGTTTAGTGATGGCTGTCCCTTAGACAATCATGTGCTTAACCAATCAGCCAGAGCAAAGTGCTCCTTTTAATTCTTCTTCCACTTTTTGGGTCATGAGGTGGCTAACTATGTGGAAAGTGCAGACTCTTCTAGAGATGAGCAGACAAAGAATTACTGAAGAAAGTTAGCAGGTCAGACAGTATCCATGGGTAGAAATGGTCAGTCAATAATTAAAATTAGAAGCCTTTATTGAGTTCCTGATAAAGTGTTCTGACTTGGATCATTGACTGATCATTGCTATCCATGGATGCTGTCTGACCTGTTGAATTCCCCCACCAGTTCTTTGTCCGCTCAAGATTCCATGTTTCTCTACTACAGATGAAGGTGATGATGGCCAACAAGTTGAGCTGGTCTGCATTTTGTCAAATAATGTAGTCCTTCTGCTACTTAAACAAAGTCTCTGTCTGCACTCAATGGATAGACTTGGGATTCTCAAATCATCCTGAGTACTTCCTCTTCCTATTGAGGGTCAAGGCCCATGAGTCCCAGGAATCAGTGGGAACATTTAATTTCTGGTTTTGGACAGAATATTTGATCTTGTGTCCACCTGTTAATCTCTTGTGGCATGGTTGGTGTAGCAGCATAATGCTGTTACAGTGCCAGCAATCAGGACTGGACTGGGGTTCAAATCCCATGCTGTCTGTAAGGAGTTTGCATGTTCTCCTTGTGTCTGCATGCCTTTTCTCTGAGGGCTCCGGTTTCATCCCACTGTTCAAAATGTACCGGGGGTGTAGGTTAATGGTATGTAAATTGGGCAGCATGAACTTGTGGGCTGAAATGTCCTGCTGCAGTTCTGTATGTCTAAATTTAAATTTAAAAATTTTATATTTAAATTTCTTCCTCAGAATGTCTGGTTAGGCAGCTTGCTCTCAGGCATTTGATTTCCATAACCTGCTCAATGTACCCAAATGAGGCCTGCTTCACTTAATAATCTCATGAACTTCTGTGGAAACATCATTCTGCGGTATATTTCCAGTGCCTTAAGGTCTCTGCTGTAGATATCAGAAACAAGTGCTTCAAGCCATTGGACAAATACCACAAACACTGTTGTCACCAAATCCTCCAAATTCATGGAAGGAAAAGTGAGTGACCTCACCTGGGTCAATATTCACAGTGTGGGCCTAGTTATTCTTAGGCAGCCATGTTCAAGATTCCAAGTTCCTTGTTTTGTCATAAAATGTAATATACATATTTCAACTTTTCTCTGCTGTTAAACAAAGGGACATCCATTAGCATTTCCCAGTGCCCCTAACAATAAAGGAACAAGAAGCAAAAGAGGGTCCCTTCAGAGATATTGAGTAAGTATCCATGGATTTGCTCCCGCACTCCTGCAGCCTCACAGACTCCTGTTCAAAACTTCGGCAATCTGACCTCCAGGTCTGAATCTCAAATATGATCAGAAAGCCTTCAATGCCCGAGGCCATTCAAAATCTCCTCCAGCCCTCAGTACCCCTTCAATCCGGATTCCAATACCTGGTTGCCACGAACCTGTCTCTAGCAGCATGCGTTGGTCCTTCAGCTGCTAAGCCCCTTGCTGGTCTGCTGCCATGGTCACCTTCTAGTTATGAAATTTGGGTGTGATGCACCATCAATAACTTCAAAGACTAGAAGTTGTAGAGAAACTAATATGCTTTTATTCACCACAGAATGGTGGACGTCCATGCTGGTCGACTGTCCTGGACTGAGGAGGGGGTTGTGGCACAGTCGCCTTTATCCAGGGGTTAGTGGGAGGAGCCTCAGCCACAGTCAGCAAGGGGTGTGTCTTAGCACATCCAAACCTATATACAGTGGGTTACCACATTCACGCTTTGTTTTTAAAATGGGCTGAAGTGAATTAAAAGTTCTTACAAATTAAGTCTTTTGGATGATCTGGGCTCCCGCTGTGATCATTTTGTGCCAATAGGTCCTAGACACCTGTATGTTGCCGTTGGCACGGGCTTGGTGTATGTGTGGTGCCAGATCTGACAAATCATTCACTGGAGCAGGGATAACATGCCATGACACTAGTGCATCATGGATAGTGGTAGATGAAGAGGGTGTGGGGTGGTCACCAATGGTCTTGGGGACTCTTGAGGATGCCAGTTCCCCAACGGAGAACGTGTCCTCGCGCCCATCAGTGTACACCACATAGGCGTATTGGGGGTTGGCGAGGAGAAGATGGATCCTTTTGACCAGTATGTCGGATATATGGCTTCTTATGCACTTCTGCAGTAGGACCAGCCCTGGGGACATCAACCAGGGCAGCAGTGTAGTCCCTGAAGCAGACTTCCTGGGGAAGGAACATCCTTTCATGTGAAGAGGCTTTAGTGATGGTACATAGGAGTGATCTGATTGAGTGGAGTGCATCATGGAGGACACCTTGCCAGTGGGAGATTGGAAGACCTCTAGACTAGGAGGATGGCCTGCCAGATAATAGCATTCTCCTTTTCATCTGCCCAATCCCTCAGAGGTTGTAGCTGGTGGTCCTGCTCTTGGTGATGTCTTTGCCCAGCTGGTAGTGATGCAGAGCGTTTCTCATAAAGGAGGGCCCCTGGTGGCTAAACATATAGCATGGGTACCTGAACAGGGTGAAGAGATTGCACAGGGCCTTGATAACTATGGTAGTGGTCATGTCTAGGCAGGAGAATGGCGGATGGGAAAAGTGAGTACTCATCAATGATGTTGAGGAAGTATATGTTGTGGTCAAAGGAGGGGAGAGCCCTTGAAATCGATGCTCATGCGTTCAAAGGGATGGGTGGTGTTTATCAGGTCCACTCAGTCTGGTCACTGGAAGTGTGGTTGAACTCTGTGTAGACCTGGCAATTTCAGGTCATGGCCCTGATCATGGAGTAAGGTAAGTTGCAAGCTTTGATAAAGTAGTAGAATCTGGTGACCTTGGGGTGGCAGAGATTGTTGTGGAGGGCCTGTACCCAATCTATTTGTGCGTTGGTACATGTTCCATAGGATAGGGCATCTGGAGGCTCATTGAGTTTCCAGGACTGGTACAAGATAACATAATTGTAAGTGGAAAGTCTGATTCTCCACCTCAAGATCTTGTCATTTTTGATTTTACCTCGCACTGATTGCTCAGTGGGAGGAGCCTCAGGCACAGTCAGCAAGGGGTGTGTCTTAGCACATCCAAACCTGTATACAGCACATCCATAACTAATATACAGTGGTTTACCACAGGTTGTTTTTTGCATTTCTCTTTCTCAATGGTGGGGGGGGGGGGGGGAGGTGGGAGGGGTGGAGAGTGTTCTCCCAGTTTTTGGTGCCCTACACTGGTCCACTGCAACCCTTCATGTTGTAGTACAGATGTTGCCATTTTGGCCACAGTCCTCTGAGGTTGCAAGATTTAAAAAGAAAATCACACCAGCTCCCTTACCAGTCTGTTTAAAGCCTGAATGGAGCTGTCAGAACTGGCCCGTAGGACCCTGTGGAGCAACGCTTTGTCTCTGCTCCCCGCTCTCCCTGTTCAGCACCGTCAGCACTGCAATTTTGGGTGTGCCACATCATTCTTATGCCCTACACCACACTCCCAGAATAGATATTCTCTGCTGCATCATGTGTGTAATGATCCTCCCAACCACTAGAAAGAGTTTGACACTGTGATGTTTCTTTTATTAAAATAAAGAAATGTGGGTTCTTAAAAACAACTAGATTTATTAACTAAGCAGCTAGTATTAAAAAGAGAACGCACATATTCAGACCTTATGGGGAGGCATGAATCTACTAAAGATGCAACAACATTCGCAAGGTGCAACATTCTTGTCTCTGACTCCTCCTGGTGGTAGCACTATATCATTACATCCCCCTTCCTTGAGATGTTTAATCAAACATGACACTTTAATACAGTATTCTTTCAATTTAAAGTTCAACACAAATGTAACATGAACATCAGCAGCACAAACTTTTAAGTGTGCAGATTTTTTTCTTTTATAGATTCAGTCTTTCAGGTGCTTTGACAACTTGTGTGGATCTTCTTAATGCAGGTGCTTGTGTCAACTCTGCTTGTCCACTACTGTCTAGCACGGGTGGTGTTTCCTCTGTCTGGCAGGCTGAATCCTCTCCATTTATCTGTTCCGGTAGTATCTCTGGAATTTTCAGCAGGCTCCTTTGATTCCTCCACAGTGTTTGACCCTCCTCTGTTCTGACAGTGTAGGATCTTGGATTTACTTCTCCTAGATCAGTAGCTTTTTTGTCCCAAGTGTTGGAATCTCCGAGTCTCACTGAGTCATTTTGTGCCAGTGGACCTAAGCCATTGCTGACTTGTTATAATTTGATTTTTGTCTCTGCAGACACTTTTGTTTCTGTTTGGCATCTCAGTTCTTGTTTGGGCCTGTAGAGTAGGGAACTGTGGTGTGTAGTCTATGTCCCATCCGAAGCTCAGTGGGTGACATGCCATATTCAAGTGGTGAAGTCTGTAATTTAGTAGAGCTAGATACAGATCTGGAGCCACTGTCTTAAGCAACTGTTTAACTATGTGAACTACTTTCTCTGCTTTACCATGTGGCTGTGAATGCAGAGGACTTGAAGTCACGTGTTGGAAATCATACTCCACTGCAAAGTTCTGGAATTCTCTACAACTACAGTATGGTCCATTGTCACTGTAAATTTGAGGAATTCCATGTCATGCAAAGTTCAATTTCATATATTGGATCACACAAGCAGTGTAATCTTTAGATAGTTCGATAGATAATCAATAACCAGCAAAAAATTCTTTCCATTCATGTAGAACAGATAAGTCCCAACTTTCTGCCATTGTTTAGCTGGTATATCAGTTATTATCAAGGGTTCCTTTGCCTCCTTTGTGTGATGTTTCAAACAGGTCTCACACCTTGAAACCATCCTGTCAAGGTCAGCATTTATCCCTGACCAATAAACAGCAGTTCTGGCCCTCCTCTTGCATTTTTCCATTCCAAGGTGCCCCTCGTGCACCCTTTTCAGCATCTCCTGTCGCAGTGATTGAGGAATGACAATTCTGTTCTGTATGAGTAGAAGCCCATTGACAGCACTCAGCTCCGCTCTGATGGCTGATATTCACCATTAGGCCATCCTTCATTCAGATTCTCAATGACCTTCTGTCGAACTGTGTCCTTTTCTGTTTCAGTTGTGATCTGCTTGGGTTTCATGTCATGTATGGGAAGAGATTAAGTTATTAGGTTCATGTGGAGATTCACATGTCTCATTGTGTGCTTCACTCTGCATCGTTGCCCTGGATAATGCATCAGCTAACACAACAAGTTTCCTAATGTGTAAACCAATTCAAAGTCAGAATGTTGTAGCTTCATCATCAGTCTTTGGATTTTTGATGATATTTCACTGAGATCTTTCTTGATCATCGCCTCTAATGGCTTGTGGTCTGTCTCTGCCATGAATGTGGGTAGACCATAGATATAACTGTAGAACTTCTCGAGTCCATAGACCAGACCTAGATACTCTTTCTTGATCAGTGCATATCAACATTCAGATGATGTAATTGTCCTTGATGTGTATGCTACTGGCCTCCAATCTTCTCCTACAACCTGAAGTAGTACGGCATCGATTCATCTTTTGAAGTGTCCGTAGATATTTTAATCCTTATGGGTATGTCAAAGAACATCAAAAGCACTGGTTCTGTAGTTAGAATGGACTTCAGTCGTCCCCATTCTTCTTTATGGTTGTTTGTCCTCTTGAATTCCCATTTACATTGTTTTGTAAAATGGGTTTGGCATGAATTTACCAATGAAATTGATCATTCCCAACACTTTCAATGTACTCTTTTTGTCAATGGTTCTGGGCATCTCTAAAATTGCTTTCACCTTGCTCTTGTCTGGCTCCACACCCGCCTCTGACAGTTTATCCGCCAGAAAGGTGATTTCCTTCACACCAAACTGACATTTTTCTCTGTTTAACTTTAACCCATACTTCTGGATACATTGTAGCACTTTGATGAGCTTCTCATCGTGTTGTTTCTGTGTGGATCCCCATAGGATCAAGTCATCCATGTACACACATGCCCCATTTATGCCTTCTATGATGTGGTCCATTGTCCTGTGGAACACTTCTGGAGCTGAGGGAATTCCAAGAGACATCCTCAGACAGGAGAATCAGACAAATGGTGTATTAAATGTACAGTATTTCGTGCTATCATCCAGCTTTATTCACCAGAAGCCCTGGGATGCATCCAATTTAGTGAAAAACTTTGCACTGACCATATCATTGTAATTTCATCCCCATTTGGAATCTGATAATGTTCCCTCTTTAAATTTGGCATTCAAGTCTTTTGGGTGCATGCACATGCGTAGGTCACTTTTCTTCTTTTTGACACACACCATTAAATTCACCCATTCTGTGGGCTCCTCCACCTTCTCTCTGACCCCCTAGTAGACAATAGGCAATAGACAATAGGAGCTGGAGTAGGCCATTTGGCCCATCGGGCCAGCACCGCCATTTTAGATCATGGCTGATCATTACCATCAGTACCCCTTTCCAGCCTTATCCCCATAACCCTTAACTCCGTTACCCACAAGAGTCTTATCTAACTCTCTTTTGAACATAGTCAGCGAATCCGCCTCTACCACCCTCTGTGGCAGAGCATTCCACAGATTCACACTTCTCTGGGTAAAAAAATGCTTTCTCACCTCCGTCCTAAAGGGCCTACCCTGTATTCTTAAACTATGCCCTCTAGTCCTCGTCTCCCCCATCATTGGGAACAAGTAATCAGACTTCACCTTGTCTATCCCCCTGATGATTTTGTATACCTCAATCATGTCCCCCTTCATCCTTCTAAACTCCAATGGATACAAGTCCAGTTTTTCTAGCCTTGCTGCATATGACAACCCTGCCATCCCTGGAACTAACCTTGTAAATCTGCGCTGCACACCCTCTATAGCTAGTATGTCCTTCCTCAAGTTTGGAGACCAGAACTGGACGCAATACTCCAGGTGGGGTCTCACCAGGGCCCTGTATAACTGCAGAAGGGCGTCTCTGTTCCTATACTCCAATCCCCTCTTTATGAAAGCCAATATTCCATTTGCCTTCTTCACAGCTTTCTGAACCTGCATGCTAGCCTTCAGTGACCGGTGAACAAGTACACCCAGATCCATTTGCACTTCCCCACTCCCTAGCTTGTCTCCATTTAAATAATACTCAGCTTTCCTATTATTTCCCCCAAAATGAATAACCTCACATTTGTTCACATTGAAATTCATCTTCCATTTTGCCGCCCACTCCTCCAGCCTGTCCAAGTCCCTCTGCATTTTCCTTACATCCTCCTCACACCCCACACCACCACCCAGTTTAGTGTCATCTGCAAATTTGCTCATGTTATTTATAATCCCCTCATCCAAATCATTAACATAAATTACAAACAACTGAAGACCCAACACCGATCCCTGAGGCACTCCACTCGTCACATCCTGCCATTCTGAAAAAGACCCATTTACTCCAACCCTTTGTTTCCTATCTCTTAACCAATTTCCTATCCATGTCAGCACCTTACCTCCAATACCATGCTCCCTGATCTTGCCCACTAGACTCCCGTGTGGTACCTTATCAAAGGCCTTCTGGAAGTCCAAATACACCACATCCACTGGCTCTCCCGAGTCCACCCTCTTTGTCACATCCTCAAAAAATTCCAGAAGGTTAGTCAAGCATGACTTACCCTTAAGGAATCCATGCTGACTAGCCCTTATACTATTATTACTGACTAAGTGTTCTGCTATTTCTCCTTTTATGATGGACTCCAATATCTTCCCCACCACTGATGTCAGGCTAACCGGTCTATAATTTCCCGTTTTCTCCCTCCCTCCTTTCTTAAAAAGCGGCACCACATTAGCCACTCTCCAATCCTCAGGGACCTCCCCGGAATCTATGGAACTTTGGAAAATGTCGACCAGTGCCTCCACAATTTCCATAGCCACCTCTTTAAGCACCCTAGGATGCAGCCCATCAGGCCCTGGGGACTTATCAGCCCTCGGTCCCAACAATTTACTCATAACCTCCTGCTTCTGGATCCGGATATCCATTAGATCCCCTACCTCCCCAGTAAAGTTCCCCAAGTCTCTTGGTACCGCATGACCACTACCCCCTAACTGACTATAACCTATATCCTCCTTGGTGAAGACAGTTGCAAAGTATTTGTTAAATTCCTCTGCCATCTCCTTGTTTCCGGTAATAATTTCACCCTTGCCCATTTTCAAAGGGCCAATTTTAGACCGAACCAATTTCTTCCTCTTCACATACTTAAAAAAGCTTTTGCTATCCTCCGCAATATTATCTGCTAATTTCCTCTCGTACTTCATTTTCCCGTCTCTTATGGCTTTCTTAGTTACCCTCTGATGTTCTTTGAAGGTTTCCCAATCCTCTAATTTCCCACTCCGCTTCGCTATCTTATAATTACTCCCTTTGGACTTGATAATGCACTTGATTTCCTTAGTTAGCCAGGGCTGCCATTTGCATCTCCTAGAGCCTTTCCTCCACTTTGGAATAAATTTGTCCTGAATCCTGTGAAAAATGTCCATAAAAACCTGCCATTTTTCCCCAGTTGTCCTCCCAGCTAGTGTATCTTCCCATTTTATTTTGGATAGCTCCTCCCTCACAGCTGCAAAATTCCCTTTATTTAACTGAAGTACAGATGCTTCCGACTTCCTTTCCATTTCCCTTTCTAAATGCAGCTTAAAAGTAACCATACCATGGTCACTATTCCCTAATGGCTCCCCTACATCAAGGTCACTTATTAAGTCTGCGTCGCTGCACAGCACCCAGTCCAGAATCGACTTCCCCCTGGTAGGTTCCTCCACTAGCTGTTCCAAGAAAGTATCTCGTAGACATTCTATAAACTCGCTCTCTTGTGTTCCTGCCCCCGTCTGATTATCCCAGTCCACCTTCATGTTGAAGTCCCCCATAACTACCGTATTGCTACCACTTTGACATGCCACTCTTAATTCCTGATTTATACTACTACCGATATCTGAGCTACTTTTCGGAGGCCTGTAAATGACCCCCATTATATTCCTCTTGCCCTTGCAATTTCTTAATTCAATCCAAACAGACTCTACCTCACCTGTTTCAATGTCCTTCCTTTCAAACGCCTGAATCTCATTTCTTACCAACAGAGCTACCCCACCTCCTCTTCTTAACTTTCTGTCCTTTCTAAAGGACGTGTACCCTGGAACATTTATTTCCCAATCCTGCCCTTCCCGCAGCCATGTCTCTGTTATTCCGACAATGTCATAACCTCCCATTGCCATTTGCGCCTCAAGCTCATCCATTTTATTCCTTACACTCCATCATTTAGTCAAGTTCCTGCTTGAGATTTTCTTTTATTGGCTCTGGAACCCACATTAGGGAATGCACTACTGGGTATGCATCCTCCTTTAACTGTATTTTATAGGAGAATGGTTAAAATCCAAACCCCTTGATGATGTCTGGAAATTGATCCAGTATTTCATCTACGCTGTTCTGGTTACTGCTAATGTGGTACACCTTCTTGACATGGTTTAAGTTTTCACATGTTTTGTCACGAAGCAGTGATTCATGTCCATCTGGGACTACGGTGGTGCTCTTTATCTTTAACTTTCACCTTGAGTTTACATGTACCTTTCATGTCGATCCTCTATCCATTGTTTGCTTTGAGCTTTACAGGATTTGCTTGGATGTATGACTTTATCTTCATTGCCCTGATGTCACACTCAGAGATCAAATTGACCTTTGCCCCTGTGTCTACCTTGAAATGAATATTTGTTCCATTTTTTATGAAGTGACACAGTCTATTTATCCTGCTCAACTCAGTTCACTTCCTGCACCACAATGACCACGTAAAGTGTATCACTGAGAGCAGTTTCTTCCATAGTATGTGCAGTGTCTTTTATAGTGTCTTCTATAGTGTGTAACATTTGAAAAACATTGTTTTGCTTAGTGATTCTACCCTTGCACTTGTTACAGACTTTTCCATAAGCTGGTCATGGCTTTGGCGCATACTTAATGCTGCATTATTTACAATTGAATGTTGTTTCATCTTTTTGTTGTTTGCTCTATCTCCTATTTTGTTTATGTGTGTATCCAGACACTGTGGCTATGCCTATGACTTCGTTTTCACTGGCTTTTACACTATCACTGAACTTTATCACGTGCTGCAGAGCTAATTCACTGGCATGGCATATCTTCACAGCTCCAGCTAAGGTAAGCTCTGTCTCTCGCAGCAACCTCTCTCTCACTTTCCTGTCATTAATTCCGAACACAATTTGATTACAGATCATTTCTGAATCCTACAGTGGCCCAAATTTTCATGTTTTTGCTTTCAGTTTTAAGTCTGTTTAAAAAAAAAGTATCAAAGCTCTTTCCCTGCACCTGGGTGCATGAGCGAAACATATACTTCTTGAAGGTTTCATTTCTCTTTGGTGAACGGTGTTCATCAAACATCTCGATAACTTTTTTTTAAATTTAATTTATATTTTTACAGACTGGTATTAGCCAGGTATTATAGGGGAAAATCCTCCCCTTTTACAGGTCATTGTTTGCCGAGTGCTCTCTTTTTCCTTCCCCTACCCCATCTTTTACTCTCTCTCCCATTTCAACCCCAGTAAAACCTTAAAATTCAATCACTAAGAATAACAATACATGGAGGAAAAAAAAGGGCAGGGGAGAGCTGGCAGGACTTCCAAATCGTCTCCTCTTTCTCATTATTTCAGGGCTTGTGTGATCCTGTTATTCACTGTATTCCTATTGAGAAAGGCCCTGGGAAGGCTAATCATACTTGCATTTCAATGTGCAGAAAGTATGGCTGCCACACCTCAACTAATGTGTTATGTCTCCCTCTTAAATTATAAGTAATTTTCTCCGTGTTCCATCTTGTTGTGCTTAGCTGAGAGTCAGATATACAGGTGACCATGATGCATTTCCTAGCCAACATCAAGGCGGCCTTCACAAATTGAATTTGATGTTTGGACAATCTCGGACTCACATCCATAATATCCCCCAACAGGAACAGTGCTGGGTCCTGTGGATACTCTGCCCCTGTAATTTTTTTCAAAATGTCCCCTAATTCTACCCAGAAAGGTCTCACCTTGGCGCATTGAATGCACAAAGTTTCTTGTATTTGTCGCATCTAAATCACAATTCAGGGATTTCTGGTTTATGCTTATGCAATTTTTGCAGCGTAAGGTATCCTGATGCAAGAAATTGTATTGAACCAGCCAAATCTGGCATTATTAACTGCTGTCATTTTGTTCCGACAGAGGTTGGACCAGCATCATTCAGGAATTGTTGTTCCTAGATCTGACTCCCATCTTTGCCTAACTTTATGGAAACCTGGTTTTGGGCTCTTGTTACATCTCGACAACCTTGTAAAATTTGCTCTGGTCTTCTGCATCAGCAAAATTAAATTTGTTGAAAACCTCTAGAGCTTGAGGTCCCACCATGGTAAGTAGCATTGCAATCTTCTGTGTATCCAGTTGGCTATCGATTCCAATTGCTTGCAGATAAAGCTAAACCTTTGCTTAATCAGCCTCCATTCATGGTCGATATTTCCAGTCCAATTTACAGCATTAGGAGTTTTTAAACCCTCCATATTTTCTCTGCTGATATCGACTGTTACTCACGTTGCGGATTTTTTTTTCTTCTTTCATTCCTGTGCTCAGCAGAACTTGGCTATTTCTTCCCCTCCTGGCAGTTTCTTCCACTCCTGGCTCTTCCTTCCACTTCTGGAACCATGTGATATTTCCTTTATTACAATAAAGAAACTTGGGTTATTTAAAAAAAAACTAAATTTATTAACTAAGCAAATAGCACTAAAAACAGAACACAAACATGCAGACCTCATGAGAAGGCATCCATCTTGAATCTACTGAAGATGCAACCACATTTGCAAGGTGCAACATTCCCCAGATGCTACACCCTCCATCTCCAACTCCTCCTGGTGTAGCACTCTATCATTACAGAGACTAGTTTGTGGCAGCTTGGGTTGGATTCAAGATGTATGCCTCCATATGGTCATGAATTCTATAGCTATTAAAGAAAAGTTTCTTTATTACAATAAAAGAAAAATCACAATGGGAAAACTCATCCATGCATTAGCATCACAAGAATCCCTGGGCAAATGGCAGAAGTGCACCACCTCATAAGCGACACTAACCCATTAGCCATGTCCTGTTTCCCCAATGGAGTAGTCCATGGTTCTCACAATGTAACCTAAGAACCTGCAAAACTAAAGCATTGCCCAGGAAGAAAAAATATTGGCAGTGCCAGAGCTGCTGCAATGGCAGCACTGCTGCTGGTGTGGACTCGGGGAGAGCAGGGTTCTTCTTCCCAGTCAAACTACTATCTGCTCCAAACAGGCTTTAAATGGCCAGTTAAAAGAGCAGATGGTGGTTTATTTTAAGATACTACGACTGAGAGGTCTGAGTCCAAAATGGTGGGACTAATATTTGGCAGTAGCCTCGAGCAGATTCCAGTGAAGCAGAGGACTGACACAGGGCACCTCGAGCATGGAGACCACACCCCATTTGAGAAGGAGAAGCACAGGGGATGACCTTACGAGATGGTGATCAAGGAAGGAAATTAATGAGGGTTTCTGTGGCTGAAGAACACACAGGTGGGCTTTTGGTCATGCAAGGAACCCACATAGTTGCTGGCAACTATGGTCAAAGGACTCACACTAGGCTATGGACTGTTGGAGACTAGTTCAAGAACGGCTGAAGGCGTTCCAGATCTTGGAACCAGGATGCATGAAGTTTCTGAGGGTTCTGAAGGCTTCCTGATCATGTCATAAGTTCAGATCTGGAACTCGGGTGGCCGAAGGTTTGGAATGGAGTCTGTGGGCTGCTGAGGCTATGTGAGGGATGGAACCAAATCCATGGATATTCGGTGACTCTAGGGGGGGACGACTCTCTTTTGCTTCTCTTTCTCTGACTGTAAGGGGTGCCAGACAATTTCTGCTGATGGCAAATCGTTGTGTGACTTATGACAGGCTAAAAGCAATTTAGTACAATAATACACCTGTTTTATTACATGTCAATAAAGGAATCTTGAAATGGGAGATATGGGAGAAGCTCTGAGGACCAGAGCATTGGGTTTGAAATAGATAAGCGGAACTGACAGATACAACAAAACAAATGGTCACCTTCATTGTTAATGCCCATGCTCGAATGTTTATATCATAAAAATTAACATTATTCCAGCATCGATCTCAACTCAGGCTGATTTTGGTTTTAATATTAATAATTCTATAATTATTGGACAAGGATTGGATTACTTTTTGGACAATACTTGAAGATGACCAAGAACAAATAAAACAACTTCAAAAGATTATATTTTTGAATAACAATTACACAATGACATGCAAATAATAATATTATCACTTGATAATATCAAAAGACAGAGGAAATATTCATTGGTCAAATTGCAGAACTGATTAGTAGGAAGAATATCCATTATTGTTTCTGCAACTGATCAATTGACCTAAGGGCTTTCTTCCAAAAGAACAAACAGAATAGGTAAATTAATGACATTTCTTGAGATGCCTCAATATCTTGAACAACCCATGGCAACAAATAACCCCATCCTCATTCTGTTACAAAGTTAAAATCAACTTACCTTGGGTAATAATGAAGCATTAAATTATAATTGTATTTTTTAAATTTAAAGATTTAGATTTTATTTCCTAAATCTATCATTTTACTTCGCTTTCCTTCAATAAACTCCCAAAAGTTTATTATCTGGAGGTAATTACTAAATAGAATTAATGTTATCATTGCAGACCTGGGCATGGAGTGAAAGAACATACAAAACTGTACAGCACCCTTTTGCCCATAAAATGTGCACCAAACTCAGTGCTCAATTGACTAAATCACTTCTGCCTCCACTTGATAGATAAGTCCCCCACTCCCACTCCATTCCCTACATATTTACGCATCTAACTATAACACTACTATAGTATCTGTCCACCTCTGGCAGCCCATTCCAGGCATTTACCATTGTTCATGTAAAAAATTTGCCCTGTTCATTCATTCATTTAAACCACGCCACCCCCACCTCACCGTAAATATAGGACCTCTAGTATTTTAAATTTTTACCCTCAAAGAAAGATTCTGTCCACCCCATCATTGTCTCATATAATTTTATAAACCTATCGTCTTCCCTAAACTGTCAACACACTAGAGAAAAGGACCAATGTTTGTCTAGACCAGTCATTCTCAATGGGGGCCACAGCACACTAAGTAAAAGCTTTGTTTTCTTTTCACCTCGCATACATAAATGTTTTTAATGCTTTTTATGTAGTCAGTAGGAGAGAAGTACAGAAGAAACCAAAGCCTGGCTGCTTCACAGGAAAGGGGACTGTAAACTTTGAGCAGAGTCGTAAGGGGGGCCATAGTCAAAAACAGGTTGAGAATGGCTGGTCTAGCCTTTCCTTGTAGCTGATAGCTATCCTTCTACGCCATTTCCAAACTCTCCATACCCTTTCAGTTATGGGGTTACTAGAAATGTTCATAAAGCTTTGTGTGATCTAACTCAAGTGTTTTACAGTTGCACTCTTCAGGAGGCGAGGTGGATGTGTTAATAACTTCTGTCCACTGAAGACTTCATGAACAGAAATACAGACTGCACTACAAGATGTCAACCACTAGTTAGTCACAGAAACAAGATGGCCAGATTACAGTTTACCAAGAAGTATTTAACAGAGCTTTGCTCCCTTATGAATTGCCCCTATCACTGAAGACAAACATTCCATACATCTTCCTTACCACTTTCAATGAGCTATGCACTTGAACCCCCAGATCACTCTGTGAATCCGTGAGTTAAGCATCCTGCCATTAACTATATATCTTCTCCTGATATTTGACTGCCCAAAATACAATACCTCACACTTGTCTAGATTAAACTCCATCTGCTATTTCATTGCCCATGTCTATAACAGATCTTGTTGCATCCTTTGATGGCCCTCTACACAGTCCAAAGCCACCAATCTTGTTGTAATCTGCATGTTTTCAAACCTAATCTTCTATGTTTCGAATCAAGTCATTATACAGGGCTCTCCATATTATCCACATTTTTTTTCCTTGATTTCCCCTGTGCTCTATAGTTTTAAATTTTAAATGAAACAATTCACATGAGATAAAAATGCATATTCCAGATTTTATTAAAAGATTCATTGCATAAATTTTGGTTTGACCATGAAGAAATTAAAGAACATTTAATACATAGTTCCCCTATTTCAAGGCACCATAATGTTTGGGACATTTGGCTTCACAAGTGTATGTGAATATCAAATATGTTTCATTGCTTCATTGGTGCAGGTATAAGAGAGCTAGGCTTGCTTCTAAGCGTTTGATCACCTTTGGCATCTGTAGTTGCCATTTTTCAACTTAAGGTCCAGAATTTAGCCAATTAAAGTCGAATAAGCAATTATGGGGTTGAAAAATAAGAGTAAAACAGTAAGAAACATCATCCAAATCAGGATTACTAAAAGCAACAGTTTGGAACATCATTAAGAAGAAAAAATGTATGGTGAGCTCAGAAAGGGTAGTAAGTGTAAGCCAAGGAAGACCTTCACTGCTAATGGAAGAAGAATTTTTATCATAATGAGGAAAAATCTCCAATCGCCTGTCTGAGAAATCAGAAACACTCTTCAGGAGGCGAGGTGGATGTGTTAATAACTTCTGTCCACAGAAGACTTCATGAACAGAAATACAGACTGCACTACAAGATGTCAACCACTAGTTAGTCACAGAAACAAGATGGCCAGATTACAGTTTACCAAGAAGTATTTAACAGAGCCTGCAGTTTTCTGGAAAAAGGTCTTGTGGTCAGATGAGACCAAGGTTAACCTGTATCAGAGTGATGGCAAGAGCAAAGCATGGAGACATAAAGAAATTGCCCAAGATTCAAAGCATTTGTGAAACATGGTGGTGGGGGTGTTATAGTCTGGGCATGTCTGCCTGCCACAGGTACTGGAGCACTTATCTTCATTGATGATGTAACTGCTGATGGCAATAGTGAAATTAATCCTCAAGTGTATAGAAATATCTTATCTGCTCAAATTTGAGCAAATGCCTCCAAACTCATTGGATGGCATTTCATCCTTCAGCAAGACAATGATCCCAAACATGCTGCTAAAGCCACAAAGGAGTTTTCAAAAATAAAAAATGGAAAATTCTGGAATGGCCAAGTCAGCCACCCTATCTAAATCCAATTGAGCATGCCTTCTGTATTCTGGAGAAGTCACGTGAACAACATCTGTTTCTCTACCCTCATCAACCACCTTTGTTACCTCCTTAGAAAACTCAGTTAAGTTTGTAAGACATGACCTATCCTGTACAAAGCCATGCTGACTGTCCCTTATCTGACCATGACTTTCCAAATGTGTATCAATCCTACCCCTAAATATTCTCTAGTACCTTCCCTACTACTAGCCTGTAGATTCACAGGCTTATAATTGCATGGATAACCCCTATTTCCCTTCTTGAACAAAGGAATCACATTCATTACTCTCCATGTCTCTGGGATCTCACCTGTTGCTGGTGAGGACACAAAGATTTCCACTGAGGCCCAGCAATCTCCTATCTTGCCTCCTTTAATACCCTTGGATATATCCTATCAGGCCTTGAGGACTATCCACCTTATTGTTCTTCAAAAGACCCAGCACCACTTCCTTCTTGATCACAAAATGCTGTACCCATTAGCATTCTTCACACTGTTCTCAATATCTTCCATGTCCTTCTCCTTGGTGTATAGTGATGCAAAGTAGTTATTTAGTACTTCGCCCACGTCTTCTGGTTTCAAGCATGAATTCCCTCCCTTGTCCTTGAGTTGTCCTACTCTCTCACTAGTTATCTTCTTGTCTTTAATTTAAGAATAATATGTCTTGAGATTCTCTTTAATTCTACACACCAAGGCTATTTCATGGCCTTTTTTGGCCCTCCTAATCCCCGTTGGAGCTCTCTGCTGCCATCGTTATATTCCTCAAGGGCCCTCTTTGATTTTAGTCAACTGAACCAGTGTAAGTTAATATGTTTCTACATTTTGCTCAATGTTTGATAGTCCTGGAAAACGCAAATTATGCTGCACTTCACTCAGAATTGGAAGCAGCCTTTTCTCATACTTCATATCAGAATAAGTTATACAATAAGGTAGAATTTTGTCATAGCAATGAACTCAATTGCCTGTATTCTCATATTATTGGAAGTGATAGAGAGAGAGAGATACTGAAGCAAAGGCCTCAGAAATAATTACAGTCCTGCCACAGCAGAATGGACACTGCTGCATTATTTATTCAGTTCACAGTATATTTTTCCAAATCATATATATGTTTTTATGTTATGCCACTGTCAACTGGAAAATACAAGTAATCAGTGTTGTAATTTTAATAACTCATTGGGGCAAAATTCAATCAGTAATAAATCAGTAGCTGGATTAAATTGATAGGTACATTAGAAAATTGTCATGTTCCACATAAAATAACAATCAATAAACTGACGATTGATTCAAACTTTGAGATTTGTACCTATAATTAATATATAGCATGGTGAAACCTGCCAGGATTAACAACTTACCATTGAAATTTTAATAGTCATCTTATGGCAGACAAATGCTGTTCAGGTGAATAAGATGTTTCCTTCCAACTTCATTAATTTCAAGCTAGGAGGCTCAAAATTCTGAAACTGGTCACATTGTTGAAATGAGAATGACAGTAGGTTTTATTTTTCCAAGGTAGAAAATGTAAGATCTCCAACATAAAAATAATTGTTTTGGGTGCTACCTCTAAACATCTGAGAAACCTAGTTCTGAATTTCTCATGGTTGAAGCTTTGGTAATAGTAAATGCAGTATTTAAATCAAATATAGCATATTTCAGCTTGAATCTAATTTCTCATAGAAATAATTCCGATTCATCCACTTAAATGCGTTCTTTTGTTAACTTTATCATGAAATCATTAATTTTAAACTGCATCTTTTTAACTCAATTGGATCTTTGTCTAATTGATTGTCAAGATGGCATTGCTAGGTAGCTTTAATAGATTCATCAAACCACTGACCCTAAAAAAATTGTATCAGATAGAAAATTAATTTTTCTTGAATTTCAGTTCCTTATAAACACCAGATCAAACTGACTTGTGTAATCATTGCTATTTTTAGAATGATGAAAAATCTGATATCTGCAAATGCCAGAAGTCTCTGTTTGAGATGGATATTTGATTTGTGAGGCCCCCTGACTGTTGCAATTTTTTTTTTCTTTTTCATAACTCTTCAGTTAAACAGTGAGATGAAACATGCTGCCCTTTTGAGTGACTGCTGGGATTAAACTGAACTGCTGTTATTTTTACTTCTGTCATTGCCATTGTGCCTGCTTTTGATCTATATATTTTTCTACTATTTTTCTCTCCAAAACTTTCTTTCCTTCAACACCACTTGCCCTGACTTTCTGATGGCTATTTTACCTGAACTTTATCTTTTGTACACCTCTGCTTTTTATAGCTTCAATGTTGCCACTTCTGAATAATGGATAAAAGCAGAGTAATGAAAAGCAGACAGTGACCAAGATATGGGTGGGAAAATTGGGAAGCAAGAGTCCACAAAAATTGGCGACATGAGGAAATCCGAGATGTGGAACTGAAATTCGCAACCCATGAGAGTGAAATGCTATTTATTATGGCCAAAACCTTCACTGTGGCTGACATTTCTTTACTTCACTAATACAACGGACTTTCCTCAAGTCCCATTTATCATTGATTTTCCTACAAGAACCCCACAGTTTCATGAATTCCAAGAGTGCTCATGGTATATGTGACCCCCAGCACTGAAACCTGGCAACCACAATGGTAATTCCATCATCCTCTTTGTTAAAAAAAGACAGAACATTTTGGTTGTGGCATCTGTCGTGAGAGTAGGCAGCATGGCTGAAAGAGTTGCTTCCTCACAGCTTCAGTGACCTGGGTTTAATCCAAACCTCGCGTGCAGTGTGTGTGCACATGTAGGGGAGTGGAAGTGAGAGTTTGATGTCTGGGTTGGATTGTTTCTGTGCTGTATAACTCCGTGAAAGTTTTGTTTCAATGACATTTCATCATAAATAGTTGCCAGTGTATTCGTGGTTCACCCCTTCACAATGAATCCACACTTTTCACGAAACTCGCTCAGACTAGATGCATGAACAGCATAGCTGTCGTGAAGCAGACAATTCCATTTCTAAGGCAACGCTTTGGTGGTTTCCACTAAAAACCATATGCTGTAAGCTGTGCGGCTTTGCAGATGACACAAGTAGCTGTCAGCAGTAGTAATCATCTGCGGATGAGAGAGTTGACATTGATAACAATGGACGGAAAGAAACAGGAAGCCTCCAACATCTGCCTGCAACCAGAGCTCTTTGTCAGCAGCTCATTCAAGAGCATGTCAGGTGATCAATCTTTGTTCCTCTGTATTAACTGTCCACAATCTCTCGCAGCTCTTACAATCTTCAACCAGTTACACCTGTCAAAGGGTCTCTGTTGATTTCCAAGTTAACTGACACTGTTGAGTCACCAGGCACGCTGAAAAAAAAGCACAAATTTATTTCACAAAGCTTTATCTCGGTATGGCCTTTCTCGAAGTCTACACACTAATTGGATCCCAAATGTGAACCTGTCGTGTCTCCCTTAATCAATCTCTTTATTTACATTACTGTTCATTCAAAATACACTGACAGCAGCTTCAGCTGAATATGGAAAGGCTGTTGATGCTCAGATGAAGGCTTCAGGGAAATCTGTTGTGGGCAGTGTTTAGCAGCTCGGAGCTATCTGCGACCTCCTAGTTTCTGTGGCTTCAGGTAGAGTCATGTCACCATTCTGAGAGAGAATACAGGTACTGGCACACATCTCATCACCCCCACCAATCTGTGGGAATAGACAGGATGATTTCCAGTCAATGACTTTTTCACTCCTTTCAATGCCAGGGCAGATTTTCAACTTGATGGCATTGGTTAGAGGTTGATCAAAGCTGCAAGTCAGCTCATGTGTGGTGTCCATGGAGGTGACCAGATACCCTTTTGTACGTAGCACCCTAGATGGGACTTGAACCCACAATCCCTGGCTTCAGAGGCCAGTGCATTATTCATTAAGCCACTCTAAAACACCAACTTTTACTTTTTACGGATGCTGCTGAGTTTCTCTTGCATCTTTGGGTACTGGGCATGAATGGCAATGTTGTCTCGAAAGAGGCTATTTTTTTCTATTTAAGCTGGAGCTTAAAATTGGCATTCCTGATCTCTTTAAAGGAGCTGTAACCCAACTACCTTTTGATGACCCGTCCCCAGAGCTGCGTTTTCAAAATGTTGTTTTCTTGCTCCAAATGCAGAACCCTTCAATTTGCCAACAGACTGCCAAGCCACCCAAGATAATTCCTTGAAGAGATAATATGGGTATGAGAATCAGTCAAACACCTTGTTTAGTGTCAGTATCAATGCCCTATGAGTTGTTGGTCCAATGATCTCCGTTGGTTCCTCCTTTATCTGAGTAAGGGTTTGAAGGGAGGTTGGCTCTCCTTGGTTACAATCCTGTTCTGGCCATTGCAAGTCAGGTCTTCCACAAAAACAAAGAGATTTAGTGCGTGGTTGGGTTGCATGGAGCAGTTATGGTGTGTGAGATGAGAGGAAAAAGTAACACATCATGAGGATCAAGTGAATGCTGAGGATTTCAATGGGGGACAACGAGGTACAAGCAAAATGCTGTCAGGTTCTGTTATATATACAGCAACCATATTTGTGTGCATTGGAACGACGATATGAGTTCATGACTGGGAAAGATTCATTGGGAGTAGGAAGGAAATGTTTAGTGTCCGGCTACATTAGGGAATGCTGAACATAAAAATTCAGAGAAAGATGGGTATTATATGTGTTTCTGGATGAGGTGATTGAAGGTTTAATGCATTTATCATGTTGTGGGAGTGATGTGGATACATTCATATTGGCAGTCAGCTGTCTCCAGGCAAGATGCATCTATCCCACTGCTTCTGTTGTCCCCAGGGAACAGGAGAAGCCTATTCAAAACCATAACGATTTCCACAAAGCATACTGAAATTTCAAAGCATCAGTGGCAAACTACATGTAAGAAACTGGCTTGTCTGGAATCAACAGAAACAAGCATTATATTGCTTTCCATGTCAATTATTTTGGCACAAGGTAGCCAAGACTAGCACTTCTGTGTCTAAGTCTGCCCTGGTATCTGCTGAAGGCTGGGAATCTAATGAGAAGTGGTGAAAACTTTCCTACAGAATCCCAAAACATGAAAAAGGCAATGGTCACAGAGAATGTTACCTAGCTTGGTGAGAACTAGAAAGGCGTCTGCTGTCTGGGACAGGAGTTGACACCATCTTAGAAGCGTCAATCAAAATTGAGAAATCTGTGAAATGGTACAATCTTTTAAAGCGCATCGTCGATGTTGTACTCTTCTTGGGAGAATATGGTCTGGCATTTACTGGTTCATCCCATCGATATGGTGATTCAAATAATGGAAACTTTTTAGGACTCGTTGAACTACTCTCCAGATGGGACCCCATCCTTCAGGAGCATGTGCTAAGTGTAGAGGAGTCACAGAAAAGGAGTGAGCTGCTTCAAGGTCATTATCTGTCCCCTGACTCAAAAAATGAATCTTGTGAAACAACATATTTTGCTTGAGAGGCAATCTGCAAAGTAGTTTTCAGTTATAGTAGATTCCACACCAGGTTCCTCCAGTATTGAACAAACAACATTTCTTTTGAGATCCGTACTTTTAAAGAAACACAGTATGAGATTCAAGAAAGATTTCTCAATTTTGCAGATTGTAGCAACAAAAGAGGGGAAGAAATTGCTCAGTTGATAACTGATAAATTGAAAGAACGTGCTATTCCTGTCAGTTTTTGTAGAGCCCAAGCCTACGATAATGGGGCATATATGGCTGGAAAATACAATAGCGCACGAGGGAAAATACAAGCACAATGCTTAATAGCAATTTTTTCACCTTGTGATTGTCACACACTCAATTTGTGTGGAACTGATGTTCCTGAATGCATACCTAAGGCAATAACCTTTTTCAGAACAAATCAAACTGTATACCACCTGCTCAATTCCAGTTCTAAGTGGTGGAAATTACTACATAACCATATTGGTTGTTCTTTTCAAGGTATATCTGAAACAAGTTGGTCAGATCGTGTTGAATGCATAAAGCCTTTTGTAGCTCACTTGCCTGGCATTAAATTAACACTGGAAGACCACCTTGAACTAAATTTGATGGCCAAAACAAGAAATGAAGTCCATGGAGTTTTATTATATGTGACATCTTTTGCCTGTGTGTTAATATCAGCTGTGTGGTATAAAATATTAGCTGGCGTAGATATTTGCAACAAAGTCATCCAAGCTAGAGATGCCATACTGGATGTTGAAATAGCAAACAGAAACTCTCCTTACAGATCTGACAAAACTTTGAAACAACTACAAATCCATGTGGAATGAAGCTACATTTGTTGCATCAAACCTAAAGATAGAAATAAAACTCTCACTTAGATGTGGTGGAGTCGGGCACAAGAGGGCAAGGCCACATGATGACAGCACACCTGATGCTAACTTGGAGGAAATGAACGATCCAGATGAAACGCCAGAAGAGGCCGACTTCAGAAAGTGTGTGTTTTACGTTGTTGTTCATCAGTTGGCATAAAATGTGATTTCTTGTGGAAATATCTCACCACGTCTGAAAATGATGTGAAGAGCAATATCCTGCTAACCTTAACAGTGATGATCTTGAAAAAGAAATGCAACATTTACTCTCAAGACATAAAGCAAATTTTGTAAATGTGCAGTTAACGCCATTAGATCTGTTGAACTTGTTAACAGAGGACTGAATTGGTGACCTGTTTCCAAATACTTGTGTTAGCTTAAGAATACTATTAACAATTCCAGCAGCAGTAGCTTCTGCAGAGAGGTCATTTAGCAAACTCAAGGTGATTAAGAATTATTTAAGGTCTACAATGTGTCAGAAACATCTTGTGGATTTGACCAGGCTAAGTGTTTAAGCAAACATTGCCAGAACAATTAATTTTCATGCTGTGATTCAAAATTTTTCACAAAAAAGGCCAGGAAAGCTATTTTTTTTAAAGTAAACACCAAGCCCATCTTTACTTTTTCCCCTTTACTTGTAGAGGCCACAGGCTGACATAGAAGACGCCATTTGAACATGGCAATTGAGCGGGCTGCACGAGATGTCAGTGGCCCATTCCCAAAGGCCACTGCAAAATGGCCTCTGCCAGCCAATTGCTGGTGACCGATCGCAAAAGGGCCAATCGGCGCCCAGAGCGGCACAATCCACACCCGTCGATGATGCTGCAGCAAAACAGGCTGATCCCACCAATCAGAGCCTGAAGGGGCACAGGTTTCCCCCGTCGGTCACATGGCAGCCAGGGTCTGTCTGACCATATAAAAGAGAGCAGCCAGTTCACTAAAATCAGTGACAGCTGCACTCCTTGTGTGTGTCTTATTTCTGAGCTAGAACCTTGAGACACACCACATAATAATAATTATTGCTTTGCAATATAAAAGGATGTTTCAATGTGAATTTATAATCCTTATCTGTATTGTAGCATAAACAAAGATGTTTAAAACAAATCTGCTTTCTTCTCTCTGATTCTTCTATTTTATTTCTATTTATTTATATTTATCATGGAGGGAGTATAGGACCATAAGGCCTCCAATGCAAAAAATCAACAAAGTGCTCCATTCCTCCCTCACTCGTCTTCTATACCATTTTTGGTCTTACAGGCTATGGCTCATGGCATAAAATCGTATTGGATAAAAACAGGATGACTAATGGAGAAGAGAGGGGTGCCTGAAAGAAACTTTGTACCCCCTGATGAAATTCCCTTCCTGTTTGTAGACACCCTTCAATCCTAAACTTGTGCTCTCTTGTCCTAGACTATCCCACAATGGGAAACAACCTTTCAAAATCTATATTGTCCAACCTTTCTACTCGATTCTGTCTATTCTCTCATTTGTTGCATCAGCCTAATAAACCTGGTGGCTTGTAATTGTGATATTGTATGATGAAACCTTATCTATTTTGTTGTAATGTCAGGAGGATAAAAGGCCACTTTGCTTTCAATGGTGCAAGGAGGTTATAAATGCTAATCTGTCAAAGAGCCTCACTTTATCATTAGAATGCTTCAAACATTGAAAAAATGTGGCAAATTCTAGTGGCATTTCACTTGATTAGATAAATGTGAAGGCAAATATAAAGAGAATTCTGGAGAAACAAGTTGGTCAGCATTTTTAAATATAAAAGAAACATGTTTGGGATGTATTCACATGCATATTGGTTGATTTTGGATATTGCTAAAGTACACTTAAGGTTCAGTCCAAGATAGATCCATTGTGTAAAGTTGTCTCACAAAGAAACATGTAAAGTTCAGAAGAATTCTAATTTAGGAACATAGGAACATAGGAACATAGGAAGAAGGAACAGGAGTAGGTCAAAAATCGCCCATCGAGCCTGCTCCGCCATTCAATACGATCATGGCTGATCTAATTTATGACCTAACTCCACCTGCCTGCCTTCTCCCCATATCCCCTAATTCCTCTATCATGTAAAAATTTATCTAACCGAATTTTAAATATGTTTAATGAGGCAGCCTCAACCACTTCCCTGGTTAGAGAATTCCAAACATTCACTAGTCTCTGGGAAAAACTATTTTTTCTCATCTCTGTCCTAAATCTACTCCCCTGAATCTTGAGACTGTGTCCTCTCATTTTAGTTTCCCCGGCCAGCTCAAAAAACCTTCCTACATCTATCCTAACCATAACCTTCATAATCCTATATGTTTTTATAAGATCTCCTCTCATTCTTCTGAACTCGAGCGAATACAATCCTAGACGATTTAATCTTTCATCGTAAGTCAATCCCTTCATCCCAGGGATCAACCTAGTATACCTCCTCTAGACCGTCTCCAAAGCCAGTATATCCTTCCTCAAATATGGAGACCAGAACTGGACACAGTACTCCAGGTGCGGTCTCACCAGTACCTTATACAGTTGCAACATTACCTCCCTACTCCTGAATTCAATTCCTCCGCGATGAAGGCCAACATTCCATTTGCTTTCTTAATAACCTGCTGCACCTGCAACCTAACTTTTTGTGATTCATGCACAAGCACTCCCAAGTCCCTCTGCACAACAGCATGCTGTAGTTTTTCACCCTTTAAATAATTTTCAGCTCTTTTATTTTTCTTGCCAAAGTGGATAACCTCACACTTACTAACATTGTACTCCACCTGCCAGACCTTTGCCCACTCATTCAGCTTAACTATATCCCTCTGCAGACTCTCCACATCCTCATTACAATTTGCTCTTCCACTCAATTTGGTGTCATCCACAAACTTGGCTACACCACATTTTGTCCCCTCCTCCAAGTCATCAATGTAAATGATGAACAGTTGTGGGCCTAACACTGACCCCTGCGGCACCCCACTTACCACTCTCTCTTCTTTTTCTTTGGCTTGGCTTCGCGGACGAAGATTTATGGAGGGGGTAAAAAGTCCACGTCAGCTGCAGGCTCGTTTGTGGCTCACAAGTCCGATGCGGGACAGGCAGACACGATTGCAGCGGTTGCAAGGGAAAATTGGTTGGTTGGGGTTGGGTGTTGGGTTTTTCCTCCTTTGCCTTTTGTCAGTGAGGTGGGCTCTGCGGTCTTCTTCAAAGGAGGTTGCTGCCCGCCAAACTGTGAGGCGCCAAGATGCACGGTTTGAGGCGTTATCAGCCCACTGGCGGTGGTCAATGTGGCAGGCACCAAGAGATTTCTTTAGGCAGTCCTTGTACCTTTTCTTTGGTGCACCTCTGTCACGGTGGCCAGTGGAGAGCTCGCCATATAACACGATCTTGGGAAGGCGATGGTCCTCCATTCTGGAGACGTGACCCATCCAGCGCAGCTGGATCTTCAGCAGCGTGGACTCGATGCTGTCGACCTCTGCCATCTCGAGTACTTCGACGTTAGGGGTGTAAGCGCTCCAATGGATGTTGAGGATGGAGCGGAGACAACGCTGTTGGAAGCGTTCTAGGAGCCGTAGGTGGTGCCGGTAGAGGACCCATGTTTCGGAGCCGAACAGGAGTGTGGGTATGACAACGGCTCTGTATACGCTTATCTTTGTGAGGTTTTTCAGTTGGTTGTTTTTCCAGACTCTTTTGTGTAGTCTTCCAAAGGCGCTATTTGCCTTGGCGAGTCTGTTGTCTATCTCATTGTCGATCCTTGCATCTGATGAAATGGTGCAGCCGAGATAGGTAAACTGGTTGACCGTTTTGAGTTTTGTGTGCCCGATGGAGATGTGGGGGGGCTGGTAGTCATGGTGGGGAGCTGGCTGATGGAGGACCTCAGTTTTCTTCAGGCTGACTTCCAGGCCAAACATTTTGGCAGTTTCTGCAAAGCAGGACGCCAAGCGCTGAAGAGCTGGCTCTGAATGGGCAACTAAAGCGGCATCATCTGCAAAGAGTAGTTCACGGACAAGTTTCTCTTGTGTCTTGGTGTGAGCTTGCAGGCGCCTCAGATTGAAGAGACTGCCATCCGTGCGGTACCGGATGTAAACAGCGTCTTCATTGTTGGGGTCTTTCATGGCTTGGTTCAGCTTCATGCTGAAGAAGATTGAAAAGAGGGTTGGTGCGAGAACACAGCCTTGCTTCACGCCATTGTTAATGGAGAAGGGTTCAGAGAGCTCATTGCTGTATCTGACCCGACCTTGTTGGTTTTCGTGCAGTTGGATAATCATGTTGAGGAACTTTGGGGGACATCCGATGCGCTCTAGTATTTGCCAAAGCCCTTTCCTGCTCACGTTCAATGTTGGAAACCTGCAGTCAGACGAAGCGAGAGGAAACTTCCAGGCAAACTTCAAAGCAATGCTCGACGTTGCAACCCGCCTCACGGACCCGTCCCCTGAAACCCTCTGGGATCAGTTGAAGACTACCATACTGCAATCCACTGAAGAGGTACTGGGCTTCTCCTCCAGGAAAAACAAGGACTGGTTTGACGAAAACAGCCAGGAAATCCAGGAGCTGCTGGCAAAGAAGCGAGCTGCCCACCAGGCTCACCTTACAAAGCCGTCCTGTCCAGAGAAGAAACAAGCCTTCCGTCGCGCATGCAGCCATCTTCAGCGCAAACTCCGGGAGATCCAAAATGAGTGGTGGACTAGCCTCGCCAAACGAACACAGCTCAGCGCGGACATTGGCGACTTCAGGGGTTTCTACGAGGCTCTAAAGGCTGTGTACGGCCCCTCACCCCAAGTCCAAAGCCCGCTGCGCAGCTCAGACGGCAAAGTCCTCCTCAGTGACAAGATCTCGATCCTCAACCGATGGTCAGAACACTTCCAATCTCTTTTCAGTGCCAACCGCTCAGTCCAAGATTCCGCCCTGCTCCAGCTCCCTCAACAGCCCCTAAGGCTAGAGCTGGATGAGGTTCCCGCCCTGGATGAGACATATAAGGCAATCGAACAACTGAAAAGTGGCAAAGCAGCAGGTATGGATGGAATCCCCCCAGAAGTCTGGAAGGCTGGCGGCAAAACTCTGCATGCCAAACTGCATGAGTTTTTCAAGCTTTGTTGGGACCAAGGTAAACTGCCTCAGGATCTTCGTGATGCCACCATCATCACCCTGTACAAAAACAAAGGCGAGAAATCAGACTGCTCAAACTACAGGGGAATCACGTTGCTCTCCATTGCAGGCAAAATCTTCGCTAGGATTCTACTAAATAGAATAATACCTAGTGTCGCCGAGAATATTCTCCCAGAATCACAGTGCGGCTTTCGCGCAAACAGAGGAACCACTGACATGGTCTTTGCCCTCAGACAGCTCCAAGAAAAGTGCAGAGAACAAAACAAAGGACTCTACATCACCTTTGTTGACCTCACCAAAGCCTTCGATACCACTCTCTACCAACCTGAAAAACTCCCATTTATCCCAACTCTCTGCCTCCTGTCGGACAACCAATTTTCAATCCAGGCCAATATACTTTGTGTGGCACCTTATCAAACGCTTTCTGGAAATCCAAATATACAATATCAACCTGTTCCCCTCTATCCACCACAGCCGTTATATCCTCAAAGAATCCTAACAAATTTGTCAAAAAAGAACTTCTCTTTCTAAAACCATGCTGCGTCTGCCTGATTGAACCCTTACGTTCCAAAAGTTTCACTATTTCATCTTTAATGACGGCTTCAAGCATTTTTCCAACTACAGACGTCAAGCTAATTGGCCGATAATTTCCAGTCTTCTGCCTACATCCCTTCTTAAAAAGTGGCATGACATTTGCTATCTTCCAATCTGCCGGGACTTCCCCAGAATCCAAGGAATTTTGGTATATGACCACCAATGCATCAACTATAACTTCTGCCATTTCCTCAAAACCCTTGGATGCATATCATCAGGTCCAGGTGATTGGTCTGGCTTTAGTCCCATTAGTTTCTCCATCACTACTTTCTTTGTAACAACTATTTTATCAAGGCCCTCCCCAACATTCACATCCTAACTCCGCACTTGGGCATGCTGGACGTGTTTTCCACCATGAAGATTGACTCAAAATATTTGTTTAATGCCTCAGCCATTTCCTAATTTTTGCTACCAGTTTTCCTTTCTCATCCTCCAAGGGTCCTATGTTAACTCTGGCCACCCTCTTCCATTTTATATATTTATAAAATTTTTTGCTTTCTGTTTTTATATTTTGTGCCAATTTACTTTCATAATCCTTTTTCCCATTTCTTATTATTCACTTTATAACCCCTTGTCTCTTAAAGTTTTCCCATTCTTCCAGTTTCCCACTGCTCTTTGCAGCTTTGTACACCTGCGCCTTCAATTTTATACTCTCCTTTATTTCCTTTGTTAACCACGGTTGATTTTTCCCTCCCTTGGTGCCCTTTTTCCTGACCAGAATATATTTTTGTTGAGCATTGCAAAATATTTCTGTGAAAATCTTCCACTGTTCCTCAACTGTTTCATCAATTAGCCTGTGCTCCCAGTCCACTCTGCCCAATTTCTATTACTCTGGTCAATATCAAAGTTCTGCAACAAATTTGGCTTCATAAAAAGGGTGCAGTTTTCCATCATTTTACTAATGACATGGGAAAGTAAAAGTGATTATCTGCCTATGCAGTGGGGGATTAACCATTAGGCTGAGTAGGCTGAAGCCTAGGGGCCTAGAAGATAAGAGGGCCCATCAAACAACAATAGGAATAAGAGATACAACAATAGAAATGTTACTTTAACAATGCCAAAGGGAACTAAGCCACAATATTAAAAGCATTTTAAATTTGCAACAACTTGAAGCTTTCAACACTCCTATCGATTAGCTTTCACCTTTTCACTGAAATAAAAAAACAAGAGGGGGAGGGATTAGTGTCCGGGACATTGATACATATCTATGCAAATAACAGCAAAAGCTAATATCCATGAAGGCATAAGCAATTTTAAAAATGGAATGGGCTGTGTACTCGATGTTGATTCCATAATTTGTTGGTCTGGAAACAGGTTTCACTGTGGGATCTTTTTAACTACCCATTGACGACGCCATGATGTTTTCTGGCATATGATTGGCGTGTGCCTGTAGTGACGCAATGTTTAGTCATGGAGTGACGGAGCTTTCACAGCAAAAACTTGGCAAAGTTGGCCATGTTGACATTTGCCTGCCTTTTATCCATAACTATGTAAGTAACTATGTTTTGAACGTTATAATGAACACACTTCTACCCGCTCTACGTTCTTACTGCCATTTGTGTAAAAGAAGTTACACCTTGACTGGCTTTTCAATCTTTCCCCTCTCACAATTAATCTGCACCATGTAGTTTTATGCTCCCTTACCCTGGTCAAATAACTATGACTATTGACCTTGTCCCTGCCCTTCATACCTCTTCCATGTCTCTGTTAAGTCTCCCGTGTTGCAGGAGAAATTCCCAATCTATCGAACCTCTCTTTATGACTCAAGACCTCCACTAAAGGTAACAGTAAAACATTTCTGCTTATTGTCATCATTCTTTCAGCTCAATGACCAGGCACAATACCGAGTGTGGTTTAGACAGATGAACATCTAAACAAGAGAAAACAGATGTGACTTGGGTTCCCAACACGTCCTCAATGGCCTGATTGATGAAGCCAAGTGTGCAAACTGCTTCTTTCACTATCCTGTCCTGTCCACCATGTTGAACAGTTTCATGAAATTAAGTACTCGTACAAAGGTGCCTTTGTTTTGCAATAGAATCCAGGATCACGACATTTTCAGTGCATTCCCGGCCAGGGTTTAACTTAGCAAAATGTAAAACATGTTGGTCATTCATGTTAAAACCCATCTGTCATTCATTGTACCAAATTATCTGCTCATCTAGATCTTATTGTGATCAGAAATAACATCCTTTACCCTACACTGTATCACCAAATTTTATGTCAGACCTAATCTTGCCAACCACGTGGCCGAACCATGCTGAACTACTGCAAATGATAACTATTACACTGGTCACAAGCCTCCAAAAGGAAGAATAAACCCCAATTACTCTCTTTAATTCTCTCCTACCACATCATGCAATTTTGTACCCAATGTCCTCATGGTGTTAATTCAAACATTAGTAATCATAACTCAGGTAAATATAAATAACCCATACACTTCAGGACATTTTATTTTCTATTCAAATACAGTTGCATGGGGGTGGGAGTACTGGAAAACTAATGTTAATAAAATTGTTTGATCTGATTTGGCCTTCATGTATCGCGCTTCTTTGAAATAAATATAGGATAAAATCCACTCTTAATACATGGTCCAAGGACTCGAACATGTCCTGGATCCTCTCTACGCATGCAAACAAAAGCACCGTGCAAATGTATTCTCTGAAATGGGTAGTGGATTATCAATGTTAAATTACATTTAACAATTTATTGATCAAAAAACTAAATTAAGGGCAATGTGTTATAGGCTGAAAAACAAAGCAATCTTTGACAGTCACAAAGCAACCACTGATCGATTTCAATGTCGCAATCTAAATTCGTAATATTCATACAAATTAGAATGGGCTTTAGTGAAGTCTATATCCAGTGGACTTTTAATAAAATGTAATTTTCATCTGATTATTTGGGCTTTTTAATTTGAAGTACATAAATGAAGAAATAATGATGTAGTGAGTGCCAATATTTTGCTAGATACTTTCATAATTAATGAGTGAACATTTAATCTAATCATAGGTGATAACATCCTTGGAAATATGCATTACTGTGTTGAAATAAAAACACCTATTGTTCAAGTTGTAATTGACAATTTTGGAAAAAAAAATCTTGTCATTATATGAGATTGAATCATCTGCTAAAATCAACGTGGAGTTGCATTATCAGATTGAACAAAGGCCGCACATTATAAGAAGCCAATCTAAATGTCTCGATCCCAATCAGTATGTGAACAAAATAACTTGCATTTTAGATCAGATGTGATTTTACAATGTCCTGGCGCATGATCAGTTACTTTGCGACCCTGTGGTATAGATTATAACATGGGGTAACTACCAAGTTAAAAAAAGAACAATGTTGCAAACACATGACGATTCTAAATTTTAGTGGTTGAATAACGCTGAAGTAATTTGAACTTCAAATATCATTTGCACTGATGGAGACATTAAATTTGAGACAGGAATCGAAAAGATAATAAAATGTATAGTTGCTTCGGTGACACTAGTGCTGTGGGTGGGTGGGGGGTGCGTGGTCCACAAATCCCCCCCCCCCCCATGATGCTGACCCCCACCCCCTCCGCCTTACTAAAGCTCAGCCTAGGGCCTGGGTGGCAGTTAGTCCACCACTGTGTCTATGTTTGTAGGAGCTCAGGGTCAAGCAGCATCTCTGAGAGGAAAAGAATGGATGATGTTTTGAGCCAAAATCCTTTACTCAGACTGGTTAAATATTATATGTGGTAGGGAATCTTTGCTACATTTAACCATCTCGGTAAATGATTAAACTCAAAATGTCGACCATTCTTATTCTCCCACTGATGTTGCTTGACTTGCTACAGATTGTGTTTAGCTTCAGATTCTTTCATCTGCAGTCTTTGTGTCTCCAATCTGGCCATAACTGTTTTTACATAGGTGTAGATTTTTCATAACCTGGATTTATTTTTAAGTATTAACTAAGTATTACTGCAATTTGTCATAGTTGCAAGTCAAGTAATAAACTGAACTGGCTTTTAAACCACTTGAGTAGCATATAAATGGCCACTACCTATGAACTGCATGCTAATTTGATTTTTTTTCTCATAAAAACATCCAGAAAATGTATCTAATTTGCATCCAAATAGACTTGAATATAATTAAACGAATAGAAGCAGTAGAATTGGAATTATAAAAAAGTATATATGAATATATTTTGCATTATAATTTGCATATGAGTGAATTTGATTATACCATAATTTGAGCAATCATTAACAAGGAATTATTTCAAGAGAAATTCCCTCAAGAAGCAATAATTAGATGAAACTTATAATTAAAAAAAAATGGACATTTCCAATTTGTAGTAAAGATTTGTAGTGTATCCTGAGAGGGAGCTGGGAATTATTATTATCAATGTACTTCTACCCTCTGTAATGGTAATACCAGGTGGCTTGATTGGCACTACCATTTAAACAGAGGTGAAATTAGAACATTCCAGTGACCTCAGGGTCATCCTATAAAACATGTTCCAGCCAATGAAAGATTTTTTTTGAAATAGTTTTAATGCATGAATTTTGCAGCTAGCACACAAGGTAAAATCTCACAAAAAGCAATGTAGTAATCTGTTTGTTTTGGTGATGCAATTTAGGGAGATGAATATTGCCCAGGACACTGAAACCTTTTACCTCCATATGAGAGCAGTTCTTCATTTTAATGTCTTCAAAAGGATGTATCATTACCTCAGTATTGCACTGCAATATCAACCTAGATTTTTATACTCAAGTGTGTTGTGTTGATACTTTTAAAGTTATTATGGACAACATATATAATATATATATATATATATATATATATATATAGATATATGTATATATATCTATATATAGATATATATAGATATATATCTATATATCTATATATAGATATATATGTATACAAATTCATGTGTTAATCATGTGCCTCAACAGGGAAAAAGCATAGTACGTAGCCTCTCATGGCTCAAATCTAGCCTGTGAGTTTCCATAAAGTCCCATTTGGTGCATTAGGATGGACTGTCATCTGCATTGCCCCCTTCCATTTTTGCCTATTGAGGAGGAAAAGAATAGGGCTTTAACAAAAAAAAAATAAGAGGACATGTAATGCTCTAAAATCAGGCCATCTTAGTTCCTCAGATGCCAAATGTGACCTTATCTCAGTTCTACTGCACATCCATGGGTCCCTGAGCTTGATATCTAGCAATTTTTTCACTGAATCACTGATAAAGCTAAGATGCTTGGTATGGGACCACCAACATCCCTGAGTGTAAAGCCCTGCAAAAGGTAGTGGACACAGTCCAGGACATCACAGGCAATAACCCTCCCCACCATCAAGAACATCTATATGGAATTGCTGTTGGAGAAAAGCAGCAATCATCCACACCACACCACCCAGCACACAAGGTAACTGTTCTCACTGCTACCATCAGGAAGGAGGTGCAGGTGCCACAACACTTGTACCACCACGTTCAGGAACAGTTGCTACTCCTCCAGCATCAGACTCCTCAACAACAAATTCAAATCAGAAACTTATTTAAGGACTCTTACTTTTGCACTTTATTGATGCTTTCTTTTTCTCTCTGTATTGCACAGTTTGTTTACATTTCTTTATTTGTTTATATGTGTTTGTTAAGTACAGTTTTGCACTACCAAGAAGTGGTAATTCTGCCAAGCCCACAGGAAAAATATTCTCAGGGTTGTATGTGACATCATATATGTACTCTGACAATAAATCTGAAATCTGAATCTGAATCATGGAACACTTTGAATTAAAAGGAAATCATATTCTCTCCACTCTAGAATTAAAGATAATCCATTTCCTCCATTTACAGTTTGTTCAAATTGTGGTTTATACACAATTCTGTTGTAAGTTTTTGACAGCTCCAATATGTTTAATGTAGCTAAATGTCATAGAAGGGAAAAAAAACAATGTTGGAAATCTAAAATAAAACACAAAATACAAAGTACACACAACAGCCTTGGCAGTATCTGTGGAGAGACAAACAGTTAATGTTTGCAGTCAGTTTTCCAGGATTTTCTATTTTACATAAGATATCATGGGAATCTTACCAAATAAAATTGACAGTGAACCACATAGGGGCTGTTACCAAAAGATCTATTCAAGGAGAAGCAGTTAGCAGGAAAGAGATGGAATTTGTTTTTATGTGGGGGAGAAGCGAAAGAACAGCTGGCAAAAAGTGAACAGTTACACTTGAGGTTGAACAATTAGCTACAAACAGAGGAGCACAGACCATTCAAGGAGTTGTCAGGCTTGAACTGAGAGGCATGATCACTGAGGATATGTAAACAAGGGGAAACATTTCCAAATTCATAGTGGAGTAAATGACATTTAAATTTCCCAAGGGAGCTCACTGACACAATTCTCACAAGAATTGGTGTGAGTATGCCGTTATTAGTTAAAAAGAAGTGATTTCTTTGTGGCACATTTTAAAGCTGCATTCCTCTTCAGCAGTTCTTTGTGAGGCAAATCTGTTTCACGGTCTATCTAATTATGCACTAATTAACAGCATTAAAACATCATAAGTGGTATTTGTATCCAGGGTTCAACTGACAACTACGATGGAGTTCAAGGGATGTGGGGAAAAGGCCAAAAATTGGAACTAGTTTAGAGTAGCTTAGTATAGAATTACGGAACAGACTTGATGGGCCAAGTGGCCTGCTTCTGTTTCTTTGTCTTGTGATCTTGTGGAATTGGAAATAGGAACTTTAAGACCACTCCTAACTGGGACACTGAGCGCTTTCACATTTTGAAGGGTTTATCCCCGGTGTTTGGTCTGTTCTATCTTTAATAGGAAGTCCTGCAATATAATTGCCTGTTTTACACTTGCCTGATCTCAACGCCGGCGTCTGCAGATGCCGGGGATTGTACTAGGGGTTGAGGCCGGCAATCCCCGACATGTGATGACACTATCTGACGCTGGCGTTGAGCAGATTTTGCTTTCATACTTGCCACTTGGTGTTCGATTCCTGGGAAGGGGCTTTAGATTCCAGCATGTGCAGTCCATCGGGCTTCCATTCATATTAACTGTAAACCAACTCAATCAGGGTTGTAGAGAGTACTGAGAGAAGTTCAATAATCTCACCAGAGTAGGCATTAACATTCAACATGAACCCACACACCAAATTTGGACAGGACAATGCTACTTACCACACAGTGGCTTTGCAGAATCCCCCTCACAAACATCTGGGGGCACATCTAAGTTTAAAACAGAACTGCAGAGAAATTTCTTTAGCCAGAGAGTCATTAGTCTGTGGAACTTGTTGCCACAAGCTTCAGTGGAAGCAAGGTCATTTGGTGTATTTAAGACAGAAATTGATAGGTATTTGTTGAATCAGGGATCACAGGTTATGGGGAGAAGGCCAGGGAATGGAGTTGAATGATAAGGATCAGCTCATGATTAAATGGCAGAGCAGATCCAACAGACCAATCCTGCTCTTATATCTTGTGATCTTGTTACCTAATGGATTCCTTTAGACTAATCAAGCAGCAACATGATATACTTATCCTCACAGAATAATTTCTTATGGGGCTAGATTCATCCATTTCACTGCCTGGGTACAACCTGTCCCACTACCAAGACAGACTCAGCAGCTACGGAATCTACCAGGGACAAGTCGTGGTGGTCACATCTCTGGCGCAGAGGCTGGTCCCTTTGCTCAAAAGGGAAGGAGGGAGAAAAGGAGTGCTGTAGTAATGGGAGATTCATTGGGTAGGAGAGCAGATAGGAGGTTTGGTGAATGAAATCGAGGCTCCTGGTATGTTGCCTCCCAGGTGCCAGGGTCAGGGATGTCATTGACCGAGTTCATAGCATTCTGGAGGGGGAGGGGGAGCAGCCAGATGTCATGGTCCACGCGGAAACCAATGACATAGATAGGAGTAGGGATGAGGTCTTGAAGAGGGAGTATAAGGAATTAGGAAAGAAGTTAAAAAGCAGGACCTCAAAGGTGGATTTGCTGCCTGTGCTACATGCCAGAGAAAGTAGGAGCATAAAGTTGTGGCAGATGAAGAGTTGGTGCCAGGGCCAAGAGTTCAGATTTCTAGATCATTGGGATCTCTTCTGGGGGAGGTCTGTCCTGTAGAAAAAGGATGTGTTGCACTTGAATTGGAAAGAGACCAATATCCTGGTGGGGAGGTTTGCTAGAGCTGTTAGGGAGGGTTTAAACTAGTTTGGCGGGAGGGGGGGGGGGGGTGGGAATCAGAATGTGAGGGCAGAGATTAGGGTACGAGGATAAAAGCATGATGCTAGGTGCTCTAAATTGGTGAGGAAGGACAGGCAGGGGACAAAACATAAAGGTAGCCAGTTAGAAGGGTTGACATATGTCTATTTAAATACTAGGAGCATTAGGAATAAAGGGGATGAACCTAGAGCATGGAACCATACATGGAACAATGATGTTGTGGCCTTTACTGAAACTTGGCTGGAGGAAGAGCAGGATTGGCTAATGCAGGTACTGGGGTTTAGATGTTTAAAAAGGAATAGGATGGGAGGTATAAAAGGTGGGGGGTGTGAGTAGCATGACTGGTCAGGGATAGTATCATGGCTTTAGAAAGGGAGGATGCTGTAGAGGGAGTGTCCACTGAGTCGGTGTGGGTGGAAGTCAGAAATAGGAAGGGAGCTCTCAATGAGCTGGAAGAAGTCTATAGGTCCCCAAATAGCCCTCAGGACACCGAGGAGTGGATAAGCAGGCAGATTTTGCAATGGTGCAGGAAATACAGGGTTGTAGTTAGGTGTGGTCAATGTCTTTAATAATGATTGGAATTTCCTAACTGCAAGAGGGATAGATGGAGCTGAATTCATCAGATGTGTACAAGAAGGATCCCTGACTCATTATGTGGACCCGTCTACGAGAGGAGAGACCATACTGGATCTAGTTCTAGGGAATGAACCTGGTCAGGTGGCGGACCTCTCAATGGGGGAGCATTTTGCTGAGAGTGACCACAACTCCCTTAGCTTCGTCACAGCAATGTAAAGTTTAAAAATAAACAGACAAAATGGGAAAGTGCTTAACTGGGGAAGGGAGAATCTTGGGAATTATAGACCAGTAGTGTGCAAACTATTGGAGAAGATTCTTAAGGATAGGATCTATGAGCATTTGGAGAAGTACAGTCTACTCAAGGATAGTCAGCATGGCTTTGTGAAGGGAAGTTCGTGCCTCACATGGATAATTAAGTTTTTTTGAGAAGGCAACAAAAAATGTTGATGAGAGTAGGGTGGTAGCTGTGGTCTACATGGATGTTAGCAAGGCATTTAACAAGGTTCCCCATGAGAGATTCATCCAGAAAGTCATGAGGCACAGGATCAGTAGAACCTTGGCTGTGTAGGAAGAAAGCAGAGAGTAGTAGTGGAAGGTAAATATTCTGCCTGGAGGTCAGTGACTAGTGGAGTGCCACAAGGATCTGTTCTGGAACCCCTGCTCTTTGTGATTTTTATAAATTTATATAGTTCAGTGGTTAGAGCACTGGGAGTTCGTTCCTCACTGGGGCTTCATTTCTGTGAGGGGCGCTGGACAATGTGGTGACTCTCTGTCTTCCTTACAGTAGACAAAGTTAAAGAATTTCATGCATGTTACATTCTAAATGTGGTATTACATGACTCTAATGGAACTTTTACCTTTAAATGATTTGGATGAAGAAGCAGAAGGATGGGTCAGTAATTTTGCTGATGACACGAAGGATGGAGGAGTTTTGAATGGAGCTGAAGGTTGTTGAAGGTTACAAGAAGATATAGACAGGATACAGAGTTGGGCAGAAAAATGGTAGATGGAGTTCAATTCAGATAAGTGTGAGGTGATGCATTTTAGAAGGACAAACCAGAAGGCGGAGTACAGGGTTAGTGATCAGTTACTTAAGAGTGTGGATGAACAGACAGACCTTCGGGTTCAAATCCGTATATCTGTCAAGGTTGTCGCACAGGTTGCTAGGATAATTAAGAAAGCCTATGGGATGCTGGCTTCATTAATAGGGAGATTGAGTTCAGGAGTAGAGAGGTCATGTTATAACTCTACAAATCTCTGGTAAGACTACACTTAGAGTATTGTGCTCAGTTCTGGCCACAGCTGAACTCATTATAGGAAAGATGTGGAAGCTATGGAGAGGGTGCAGAGGAGATTTACCAGGATGTTGCCTGGATTGGAAAACAAGTCTTATGAGGCAAGGTTAGCAGAGCTGGGACTTTTCTCCTTACAGCGTAGAAGGATGAGAGGAGACTTGATAGAGGTCTACAAGATTATGAGAGACATAGATAGGATGGACAGCCAGCACCTGTTTCCCAGAGCAGGAATAGCAAACACTAGAGGACATATGTACAAAGTTAAGGGAGGGAAGCTTAGGGGAGACATCAGGGGTAAGTTTTTTACACTGAGAATTGTGGGTGCCTGGAATGCCTGGATGGTGTTAGAGGTTGAAACTTTAAGGGCATTTAAGAGACTCTTAGACAGGCACACGGATGAAAATAAAATAGAGGGTTTCGGGGTAGGGATGGTTTAGTACTTTTTAAAAAGAAATATATGGTTTGGGTCAACATCGAGGGCCGAAGGGCCTGTACCGTGCTGTAGTATTCTATGTTCTATGCTTAACTGGTTGAGAAGATTTGGTACCAAAGTTCATCCCAGTTCTAGGACCTATGCTCCTGAACAAGCCATACTTCAGGTTCAAATGTTCCGATACCCTTACACAGCATCTTCAATGTATAAAAACTATGTAGGAATGTTCCATCTGCAAGAAGCAGGATGAATTTAATCCACCTATATACCACATAACCTTCTCCAATTTATCAGTAAAGTGAAGGTATTTTAACATCAGTGTATTGAGTGGCACTTTCTTACCAGGAAGATAGTGCAGACAAACATGTGGCTGAGGAGATGGTGCAGGGGCAGGGTTTCAGGTTCCTGAATCATAGGAACCTTTTCTGGGGAAGGGATGACTTGCAGGATGAATTGCACCTGAACTTGAGTGGAACCAGTATCTTGGCAGGGAGGTTTGCTAATGCTTTTGGGGAGGTGGGGTTAAACTAGATTCACAGAGGGGTGAGAACCAAAGTGAAGAAGCAGAGGAAGAGGTGGTTGGCACACAGTAAGGGACAGTTTGTGTGGAAGGACTGGCAGCGAGGACAAAATGGTAGCCATGAGCATGCATTGCAATGCAACAGGAACATACAGTCAAATGTAACAAATAAAGGTCTAAAGGTTTTGTTTTTAAATGCACACAGTATAAGAAATAAAGTGGATGACCCTGTAGTACAGCTACATATAGGCTGTTATGATGTTGTGGGCGTCATGGAATTGTGGCTGAAGGATGGATCTCATTGGGAGCTGAATATCCAAGGATGCACAGGATTGAAAAGATAGGCAGGTAAGCAGAGGGGGTGGAATGGCTCTGTTTGTAATCACTGAAGAAGGTGACGTAGGATCAGAAGATTAGAAATCATTGTGGGTTGAGTTAAGAAATGCCAAGGGGAATGCCAAGGGGGAAAAATAAAATGTTGGCTGTAACATACAGACCTCCAAACAGTAGTCAGTCTTTATTCTGAACTGGTGAGACCTCATGGAGAACCGTGAGCAGTTTTTGGATGCTCAATTAAGAAAAGATATGCTGAAGTTGGAGAGGGTTCAAAGGAGGATAACCAGGATGATTCAGTGAATGAAAGGGTTATCATATGAGGAGTGTTTGACATCTCAGCCTGTATTCATTGGAATTTAGGAGAATGACAGGCAATATCATTTAAACATTTTAATATTGAAAGGCATGGACAGAGTAGAAGTTAAAAGTTGTTTCCCTTGGTGGGAGAGTCTAGGACAAGAGGACTTAACTTAAGGTTTGTAGGACATCCAGTTAGATCAGAGATGCTGAGGAATTTGTTGCCACAGGCTGCTGTGGAGGCAAGGTCATTGGGTGCATTTAAGACAGAGATTGATAGCTTCTTGTTTAGCCAGGGCATCAAAGGTTATGGGGGAAGGCCAGGCGTGGGGCTGAGTGGAAAATAGATCAGATTATGAAATGGTTGGTAGACTCAGTGGGTTGGGAGGCCTATTTCTACTCATTTATCTTATGTTCTTATGGCCATATAACCTGCTCACAAAAGTTCAGTTTTGGCTTCAGCAGGACAACTCAGCTTCAGAGCTCATAATAATCTTGATCCAAACATAAACCATACGATTGAATTCCACATATTGAAGTGAGAATTACTGTCCTTGACATCAACTCTGCATTTGAGCGTGTAGCTTTAAGAAGTCTTGCTACGACTGGTTAATGGGTATCAAGGGGAAATCACTCCATTGATTGAAGTCATACTTTGTGTGTGAGAAGTTGTTATGATTGTTGGAATTCAATCCTCCTAGCAGCAGATCATCAAACAGAAGTTCCTTACGGCAGTAACCTTCTCCCAACCATCTTTAGTTCTTCAATTAGATCACATCCAAGATAAGATCAGAAATGGGCATGTTTGCTTAGGATGTTTTTGTGAATATTTTACTTAAAGCAACATATATGGAATAATAATAACGAACAATAATAAATCACAATATTACAATGTTAATAAATTGCTTAGGATTGTCAGAGGGTGAGTCAATTTTTTACAAATTAATTAGTCTCTGATCTGCTTTTCTAGCTATGGTGTAGTGTGGTTGGTCCATTTGAAATTATGGTCACCTGTTTCCCCCAGGGCCACGTGGAGAATGTTTGGCGACTATCAGTATTTACAGTGGTGGAAATTCAAGGAAGACAATAATGATGCCTTGCATTACGTAAAAGGGTATGGGCCTGACCATGTGTATTCTAGGATATTGTGGGAAATTAGAGAAGAACTTATTGGGGCCCTGTGAGAGATAATTGTATCATTGTTAACCATGGTGATGTACTGGAAGACAATAGGGTGACTAGTCCTATGTCTTTATTTAGGTATGGCTGCAAGGACAAGCCAGGGAGATGTACGAAAGTTACTGGGGGGAATTTTGAGAGACAGACGTTCATTTGGAAAGATGATAGCTAATTCAGGACAGTCAAGATGGGATTGTGTGTGGGAATCATGCTTTACAAATTACATTGTTTTTGGAAGAGAGGACCAAGAGGATTGATGAGGGAAGAGTAATAGATATTGATGAAGGTCTTGATGATGGGTTCCGACCTGAAATGTCAACCTTTCTTTCTCTCCAGTAATGCTGGCCAACCTGCTGAGTTGCAAATTCCAGCATTTGTAGTCTCTCCTGTGTCTCCAAGGTGATAGTTGTTGACTACATGGACTTCAGCAAGGCCTTTGACAAGGATACCAGATGAGAAAATTTCAACAGGGTCAGGATTATGAGCAAGGGGAGGCAATCAAAAGCAACAAACAACTGGCAGGGCCTTGAGAAAATGTGTAGCCTCTTTCCAGTTGTGGATGTTGATCTGGCAAACTTAATTGTTGAATGATTCCACTTGAAAGAAAAAATATTTTCCTTTGATCAAGCAATGAGCTTTTTTTTCTATTTAAATGCAGATTTTTAAGATTATCAGAAAATAAATTTAATTTTGCTCACTATTTTTGAACTCGTGTACCACTTTCAAAGTTTTAGATTTGATTGTGGGCAATGAATATTGGACAACTGGGCAATGATAGTTGTAGTAGGGCTAGCAATGAATGTTTATTTTGAGTGGCCAATTACAATGCTTAATTGTGTGTAGTATTAAATTATTTGTTTGTGCATCCAGATAAAAACCTCAATTGCTTCTAGCTACATGGAGCCTTTAGAGACTTACATTCCTATTAACCAGTGTTATTCAAGTATTTATTAAAAGTGGAAAATATGGATTTTAGTTGCAACTGTGGATTTAAAGTTAATCAAATCAAAATTTGTGCAAACTGTTTGACTCTGAAGTGAATGTCAATGAGAAAGATTAAAATTAATTTGGGACTGACTCATACAGAAATGTGGTTCTTCATTTCTTGCTTGATGAGTGGGGTATGGGTAAAGAAGATGACAAAAGATTTGAATCATCCTGAGATAGTTCATGAATTTTACCTATAATCTGTCTTCTAACATTGTTATTAATGCAGTATATCTTAGTTTAGTTCAGTAATGACAGGAACTAGCTTAATTTCCAGGTACACATAATTTATATACATATTTGAATTTTTCTTGAAGTACTATACAATCTAAATATATAAAATAATATATATATTTTCACTTTCAACTTTGCCGGAAACCTTATATTGACTGACAGCAGAATGTATAATTCAGACCCAATAGTTCCCAAAGGAGGAGACTATCTTAAATTTTCATTTAGAGTGAAATATGAAAGTCTGCAGATGCTGTGATTGTAGTAAAAACACAGAAATGCTGGAGGAACACAGCTGGTCTCGTAGCGTCCATAGGAGATAAAGATATATAACCAATGTTTTGGGAATCAGACACATTTTCATTTATCAGGTAAATGGGAGTAATTCAAGATGCTTGAAGTGAGAGATGGTAGAAACAAAATTATAAGTTGTTGAGAGTGGGAGAAGAGAGAAGAAAGGTGGAAGAAGGATCAGGAAAGCCAGTCCTGACATGTCGTTGAATCCTCTCTCAATCTTCTACAGGTGTACTGTGGAAAGTACACCAACAGGATGAATCACAGCGTGGTTTGGGAATTCGATAGCCCAGGAATGCAATAGGTTGCAGAAAGTGATGAATATAGCTAGGTCCATCACAAGGTCCGATGAATGCATCTATACGAGGCACTGCCTCATAAAGGCAACCAACATCAGAAATTACCTCCATCACGCTGGTCACAACCTCTTCTCACTGCTACCTTTGGGCAGAAGGCACAGAAGCATGGAGACCAGAACTTTACAGTTAAGAACGGTTTATTTCCAATAACTATCAGATTCTTGAACCGCCCCTTGTTATACCAATCATGGACTGATCTGTCAGCACAACAGGACTGGCTGTTCTATTGCAAAGTCACTTTTGTTGCTCTAGGATAATATTGAATATTTATTATCCATCTTTTTTATTTATTTATGGTCTCTCAATTTTGTATACTATTTGTGATGATAGTGATATGCTTGAATGCAACTAGCAATGCCTTACTGTTTGATTAGACTTGGCTGCCAGCAGGGGGATGACACACAGTAATGGAGACTTGCAACCTCATGGCGTCATGGTGCTGTTCACAACAACTTTAAAGTAAAGAACCTTTTCCTTCATCCATGTATTGCTTTAAGAACTCACACATATGAATACAAGATGAAACATGGTGTCAGAAGTGGGATGAAGGAAATTAGAAGGTAAAATCTAAAGTCAGCAACTGATCAGTGAAGAGAAGCTAACAAAGTGAAAAATGGAAGGATTAAATCTACCAGCGAAACTTCAGCTGACAGGTAACGTGGCTGAACATTGGAACAGATTTAAGCAGCATTTTGGATTGTATTTAGTGGCAGTTGGAGCTGACGAGAAAAGTGATAAAGTGAAAGCTTAAGTTTTCTTACATGTCATGGGTGATGAAGCCCCGGAGGTGTATAATAACTTCACATTTGCTGCTTAAGGAGATAAAATGAAACTGGAAAAAATAATGAAACAATTTGAGGCATACTGCATCCCTAAATGTAACGTGACATTTGAAAGGCACAGATTTTTCACATGTGTACAGAAAATGGAAGAAAGTATTGATCAGTATGTGACTGAATTGAGAAAGAGAAGGAAAACGTGTGAATTTGGTGGACTGACTGACTCGTTGATAAAAGACAGACTTGTGTGTGGTATTCCAGATAATAGTCTAAAGGAAAGACTACTAAGAGAACAAATTCTAGACCTGGAAAAAGCCATAGCACACTGTAGGGCCACAGAAACTGTAAAATCGCAGGCAAAAGAGCTGTTCAATGTGAACACAGTGAGCAAGAATGGACATAAACTGTTTAACAAAAAGCATGCCAAAGTGGAAAGAGAGGCATGGCCAGTGAACAAAAATGAAAGGGACAATCGAAAGCCATGTCGTCGATGCGGTACACACCTACCAAAAAGCATCCAGCATATGGTAAAACATGTAAAATGTGTAACAAAAGCAACCATTATGCCCATTGCTATAGGAAACAAGTGCAACAAAGCAAGATTCATGCAGTAGATGAAAGGGAGATAGAAGAATTCTAATTAGATGTTATGACTGAAAACAAGAAAGAAAACAAAGACTGGATGTTGAGATTAAAAGTGAATAACATCTAAATTTCAAATAATTGGATACTGGAGCACAAATTAATGTAATATCAGAGACTGGTTTTAAAAAGATTAGACCCAGACCAAAGATGTACTGAACAAAAGTGAAGGTGAGAGGATATTCAGGTACTGATACACCAGTGCAAGGAGAATGCATGGTCAAAGTGAAACACAAGGACAAAGAGCATATATGCATCTTGGTACCAAAGGATGTAAAAGGCCAGATTAGGTTTAACAACCTATGAGAAACTGAAGCTGGTTAAAAAGAGTCCTCATGGTGGAAAGCGAAGGAGAAATAGTCTATGATGAACTCATGAAGGAGTACAGTGACCTATTTCAGGGTCTAGGTTGCCTTCCAGGAGAACACATGATCAGAGTGGATAAACATGTGCCACCGATAATACATCCATGCAGAAAAGTCCCATTTGCGCTTCAAAAGCAACTAAAGGCAGAGTTGGACAGGATGCAAACCCTGATAGTGATTCAGAAGATAGATGAGCCAACGGAGTGGGTGAGTTCATTCATTATGGACAAAAAGAATGGAAAGCTTAGAATTTGCCTGAATCCAAATGATCTAAACAGAGCAATAAAGAGAGCACACTTTAAGCTTCCGACGCTTGAAGAAATCATGTCACAGTTTGCAAATGCAAAGTTTTTCAGCAAGTTAGATGCATCATCAGGATTTTGGCAGTTAAAATTGGATGAAACAAGTTCAAGACTGTGCACATTCAATAGTCTATTTGGCAGATACAGATTCCTAAAGTTACCATTCAGAATTGCCTCATTTCCTGAAGTGTATCACAAAACTATCCATATGGTCTATGAGCAACTGGATGGAGTTGATACCTCAATGGATGACATCATAGTATCGGGAATCCATGAGAATGGAGCATGATGAGAGACTAAGGAAAGTGCTGGAAGCAACAAGGAAACTAAACCTGAAACTGAATAGAGAGAAATGCCAGCTTGGGGTGACAGAACTAACATTTGAAGGAAATATTATTGGCAGTGAGGGCATCAGACCAGATCCCAGAAAAGGGGTCGGCTATTGGGAACATGCCAAGGCCACAATGCAAAAAAGACATACAGAGGTTTAATGGAATGGTCAACTATATGGGTAAATTCATATCCAACCTCCCAGAAAAGATGGCTCCATTCAGAAGACAAACAGAAAAGAACATTGAATGGGAGTGGAATCTTGAGCATGAAAAGTCATGGAGGGAACTAAAGAAACTGCTCACAGAGGAACCAGTTCTGAGGTTTTATGACCCAGCGAGACCCATTAAGGTATCCTCAGACACATCACATAGTGGGCTCGGTGCAGTTCTTCTGCAAAAATATGATGACTGGCCACCCATTGTGTATGTATCATGCCCAATGACAGAAGCGGAGACACAATATGCTCAAATTGAAAAGAAGCTGCTCAGCATCACATAAACTGTGAAAGATTTCATCAGTTTGTGTCAAGACAAGTAATCAGTGTAGAGACTGACCATAAGCCCTTGATTGCATTGTTCCAAAAGCCATTAAATGAATCTTCACTTAGAATATAAAGAATGATGATTAGGCTGCAATGCTAAACATTGAATGTAGCATAAACTCTGGGTAAGCTAATGTACACAGCAGACATGTTGTCTAGAGCTGTTGACACGAGAGAGCCCACAAACACCAGAATGGAAGAAGATGTGAACGCCTTCATGGACAAGACCACAAGTGCACTGCCCATATCAGATAAAAAAATGGAACATAAAGTCAGAGACAATCAAAGATGAAACACTGAGACAACTGAATGGATGGCCCAACATGAAGCAGGACTGCTCATCTGACATTGCAGGGCAGAACTATCAATGGTTGAAGACATCATATACAAAGGAAACAAAATCCTTATCCCAAAGATTCTGTGAAAAGAGATGCTAAAAAGGATCCGTGGAAGACATAAAGTGTAAGAAAAGAGTACAAGATGTGATGAACTGGCCAAGAATCAACAATGATATAACAAATGAAGTGTCAAACTGTACAATATGCCAGAAATATCAAGCAAGCAATCCTACAGAACCATTAAAGCCACACCCAGCCCCGTACAGACCTTACCAGAAGGTAGGCGCTGACCTATTCGAATGTCAAGGGAAGGACTATCTTGTAGTCACAGACTATTACTCCCTGTATCCAGAGGTGTTTAAACTGAATACCATCACTGCAGATGCTGTAATAACAGGTATGCAAGCCATATTCTCCAGACATGCCATGGCAAGCAAGGTCTTTACAGACCATGGATCCGTTTTGCAATTTAAAGTTCTGACAGTTTGCCAAAGAGTGGGACTTTGTACACATCACGTCAAGTCCTCATTTTCCACAGTCCAATGGTCTAGTGGAAAAATGAGTTCAGACAGTGAAAAGACTGATGAACAATGCAAAAGACAGTGGAACAGACTTCTACCAGCTAGTATACTGCACAACGCCTCTCAAGTGTGGTATGTCACCAGCACAACTCCTTATGGGACATAGACTAAGATCAAACCTACTCATTCAGGAGAGCCTCATAAAAGCAAAAGAGGGGGAGAAAGTGAGGAAGTTCAAAGAACATCAAAAAGAAAAGCAAAAGTATTACTTTGACAGGGGAACAAAAAACCTACCGGAACTCTACATTAGTGACCAAGTAAGGCTAAAAGACAAAACTAACTTATGGACTCATAAGGGAACTGTCCTTAGTGAAGTCCAACCAAGATCATACACCATTCAGATAGATGAAGGTGCAGTTCTACGAAGAAATCGTCGAGATCTTCAAATGGGACTTGACATAATAGATGGAAAGATGGATACTGTTGAATGACCTGAATAGATAGCTAAGAAGACATTGTATGAGGTAACAACTCAGATTAAAGGACAATCAATCAGAAGATCGTCAAGACAGTGAGTCCTCCTAAGAGGATCAAATTTAAAGACTCCTGTTATGGAATGAAGTAGTCTTATTCACTCTTCAGATTTTAGTGTATGTAAATGTGAACTCACAAAATAAGTTTTAAAAAATTTATCAGTGTTGATAATAATGAAAATGTAAGTTCCTAATGTTAAAGTTAAAGAAAACATATTAGTTAAAAGTAAGCTACCTTTGTTTTAAGAAAGGGAGATGTAATGATAGTGATCGTGGTTATATTTGCTACTAGAAATGCCTTACTGTTTGATTTGACTTGGCTGCCAGCAGGGGGCTAAGTATGCAGATCTGTACTGGAATCTTGCAGCCTCATGGTGCTGTTTACAACAACTTTAAAGTAAAGAACCTTTTCCTTCATCCATGTGTTGTCTTAAGAACTCACACATACGAATACAAGATGAAAAACTATTGTAGTTGTTTTATATTTTTTTCTTGAAGTACCTGCGTAATTGTATCAAGTAAGAATTTTGGCGCATATGCACATTTTATAAACAATTTCAGCACCCTCAGGGTTACTACATCCAAGAGGGAATAAGCTCAAGCAACCACAACAGCTTTTATTTGCAAACTTAAATAATTCCAACAAAAGTACACATTTAAATGTTTAGCATATATACAAAGAAAAGGGATCTGCGTAGGCTGAATTTCAAGAGTTGGTGGTCAGTTTAAGAACAACTTGTTGGATTGATAAGGCCTGACCCTATCCCTGCATTAATCCTTGTGCTGTTCCTTCAGCCACACATTGTCCTCACTATTGTCAATGATCGGAAATGTTTGGGAACTGTTCAAAAAGATGAACATAACTTTTAAAATACGATTTAAAAAATAACAGTTATATTTAAGTGCTAGCAACTCATTAAACATCCAAAATATGAAGCAAGATAAAAGAGAAAGAAAACTTACACATAACCTTTTAATCAAGATTAGAGGTCACATTCAAATGAAAGGGTTGATTTTGAGGAGGAGGATTTAAGCTACATCTGTTCTCTTGGCTCAGATTATCTGTTCTCAGACCTAGGTCTACGTCTTACCTCCAGCTCTTTCTTGACTTCTGTCCTGCACAGAAGCCAGGAACAAGCTGCTTCGCATGTTGCAGTTGTCTGGCAGACCTCTGTGAAACCCAACACTAGCAATCAATACATTTCAACCTTTTGTATCAAATGCAGGCATAGTTTCCCTGAATAATGCCTCAGGGCAAATCAACCTAGGAGATGGGCCCTGAATACTGCCTCAGGGCAAATCAACCTAGGAGAGGGGCCCTGAATACTGCCTCAGGGCAAATCAACCTAGGAGAGGGGCCCTGAAACAGTTCTCAAAATCTTTATTTAAAGGTCCCAAATGCCTAACAGCATTTTGGCCTGGGCACTGAAGCAGATTATTTTGGGATTATAAACAAGATTAACAGCATGCCATTGGGCATTAATGCCACCATTAAAGATCTTAGAAAACCACTTAACACTCAGGAAATTAATGTTATACATCTGAATTTCAAGTTTGTCATTTTATATTACTTGAATCAGATTTTAGAGTGAATTTCCCTGTAAATTCCTCAAATTTCTAATATTTTGACTATCTGAAGTAAAGATTTACACAATATTTGGAACAAGCTATCGGTATCATTTTCAGAGTGGTCTTCAGAGGATCGATATGCCAAGGGCTGGCTGAATTGTTTCATGCCTGGTGTCAACAGGTAGATATCACAGAGACAACTAGAAAAATCATTCCCAGTCATGACGCAGCTCAGGTTTTTAAAAAATTTTAAAATTAATTGTACCACCTGTGTTTCAAAACTTGCAAATTTGAAAAATATCATTGTTAATAGCTGTGAGAAAATAATTTCTGATATCTAAGACAGACACAAAATAATCCAGTCATGTGTAAATTATTGGAGGGGATTCTGCGAGAGAGGAAGCACTTACATTTAGAATGGAAAGGGCTGATTAGGGATCGTCAGCATGGCTTGAGTGTGGGAAATCATGTCTCATGAACTTGATTATTTTGAAGAGGTGACGAAGAAGATTAATGAGGGCAGGGCAGTAGATGTTATCTATATGGAATTTTTCAAGTTAAACAAGAAAATCTGCAGATGCTGGCATTGAGTGCCATATACAAATGTGCTAGAGAATCTCAGCAGGTCATGCAACATCAATAGGAAGTAAAAGATAACCAATGTTTTGGCTATTCATCAGGAATATGGGAAAACATTTGAATAATAAGGTGAGGTGGGGAGGAAGAGAGGAGAAGCTAGGGGAGGTGGAAGGAAGCACAGGCTAATGGGTAAGAGGTAATAGCTGATCAAAGGAGTGAAGCTGAAAGATCAGGAGAGGGTAAATAGGAGAAGGATAGGAGAAGGAAGGGAAAGGGGTGGGAAACATGAGGAAAGGAGGAAGAAGTATAGGGAAAGAGAGGGACCAGGGGAAGGGTTTAGTGGAAAATGGAGAAGTTAATATTGATGCTCTCTAGTTGGTTACTGCTGAGGTAAGGTGTTATTCCTGGCTTCTTAGAATTGCTTGTGGTTGAGACAAACTTGGGAAATAGCAATTTTGGACTGGGCATGGTGTGATAAGGGAGCTTAAGTTAAGGGAACCCTTAGGAGGCAATGATAATAATAATAATAATGATAGAATTTGTTCTGCAGTTTGAGAGGGAGAAACTAAAATCAGATGCGTCAGTATATATGTGCCAGAATAAAGGGCACTTCAGAGGTATGAGAGAGGAATTGGTCAAAGTTTATTAGATGGCACATCAGGAGATAGGGTGGTAGAGCAGCAATGGGTGGAGGTTATGTAAGAAATAAGGAAGTTGCAGGGCAGGTATATTCCAAAAAAAAAGAAGAAATATTTAAATGGAAAAATGACATAAATGACAAGTCAAAGCCAAAGTAAAAGAAAAAGGGCACACAAGGTAGCAAAAATTCATGGGAATAGACGGGACTTGTAAGATTTTGAAAGCTTACAGAAGGCAACTAAGAAGATAATTCAAAAGGAAATGATGAACTTTGAAAGGAAGCTATCAAATAATCTCAAATAGAATACTACAATGGTCCCAACACTGATTCCTGAGGCCTGTGACTAGTGATGTGCCTCAAGGATTGGTGCTGGGATCATTGCTGTTTGTAGTCCATGGATGATAATATGAAAAATTGGATCAGTAAGTTTGCAAATGACACTAACATTGGAGGAGTTGTGGACAGCGAGGAAGGCTTTCAAGGTTTACAGAGGTATCTGAACCAAATGGAAAAATGGGCCAGAAAATGGCAGATGTAATTTAATGCAGACAAGTGTGAGGTGTTGTATTTTGGAAGGACAAACCAAAGGAAGATATACACAGTAAATGGTAGGGCACTGAGGAGTGCAGAGGAAAAAACAGATCTGGGAATACAGATATATACCATAAATATTCGTGCATAATGCATTTTGTGTATAATGCGGTCCCCCATTTTCGAGGTGAAAAAGGGGGAAAAATTTTACCCCCAAGATTAATACGATATCCTCCCCTACCCACCTGATTCGCACTGGCATCTCTCTCCCCCCTTGCCTGCCCGAGTCATGCTGGCATCTCTCTCCCCCCTCACCCACCTGATTCACATTTGCATTTCCCCCCCACCTTGCCTGCCTGAGTCACGCTGGCATCTCTCTTTCCCCTCACCCACCCGATTCACATTGGCATCTCTCCCCCTCACCCGCCTGAGTTGCTCTGGCATCTCTTTCCCCCCTTGCCTGCCCGATTCACACTACCATCTCACCGCCCCCCCAGTCGCGCTGCCGTCAATGTCGGCAGCTGCTGATAATCTTACTTATCGTTAAACCTGGCAGAAAAAATTGTTAAAATAATAACCTCATGTATAATGCGACCCCCCCCCCCCCCCATTTTGAGCTCAAATTTCAGTACAATTTTTTTTCATTATACACAAATATTTACGGTAATTCCCTAAAAGAGGCATCACAGGTGGATAGGGTTGTAAAGAAACCATTTGGCATCTTGCCCTTCATAAATCAAAGTATTGAGTACAGAAATTGGGATATTATGGTAAGGTTGTACAAGGCATTGGTGAGGCCAAATTTAGAGTATTGTGTGCAGTTCGCTGAACTACAGGAATGATATCAGTAAGATTGAAAGAATGCAGAGATTTACTAGGATATGGCTGGGTTTTCAAGAGGTGAGCTACAGGGAAAGATTAAATAGATTAGGACTTTATTCCTTGGACCGTAGAAGACAAAGGGAGATTTGATAGAGGTTTACAAAATTATGAGGGGTGTAGACAGAGTAAATGTGAGTAGGGTCTTTCCACTTAGATTAGGAGAGATAAATATGAGAGGATGTGGCTTTACGATGAAAGGGGAAAGGCTTAGAGGGAACATTAGAGGGAACCTCTTCACTCAGAGAGAGTTGGGAATGTGGAATGAGCTGCCATTTGATGTGCTAAATGTGGGCTCACTCTTGTTTTAAGAATAAATTGGATAGATACCTCGATGGGAGAGTTAAGGAGTGGGCAAAGTCAGTGGGACTAGCGGAATGATGTTTCAGCACAGACTAGAAGGGCCAAATGAGCATTTTACTGTGCTGTAGTTCTATGGTTCCAAAAGCTTTTATTTAAGAGTACAGATACAGGTCTCACTCACTACTGAACTGAAACAGAGATATAGGACTGATAGAAAATGACACTGGAAAAAATTGTAATGAGAGACAAGGAGATGACAGAGGATCTGAATGAATATCTTATATCAGTCTTCACTATGGATAACATTAGCAGTACACATGATTTTCAAGGGTATCAGGGAAGAGAGTTGAATGCAGTTACGATCACCTGAGAGAAGGTGCTTGGAAAGCTGAGTAGTTTAAAGTTAGATAAGTCTCCCAACCTGTTGGAATGTACCATCAGCTTCTGAAAGAAGTAGCTATAGAGATTGTGGAGGCATTAGTAATATCTTCCAAGGTTCCGGAGGAATGGAAATTTGCAAATGTCATTCTGCGATTTTAAAAAGGGAGGGAGGGAGGCAACAGAAAGGAAATTATGGACCTGTTAGCCTAACATCAGTGGTTGGGAAGTTGTTGGTGTCGGTTGTCAAGGATGTGGTCACGGAGTACCTGGAAGTGTTTTGTCCTCAAGGAAACATTTTGCCTGACAAACCTACTGCAATTTTTTGAGGAAACCACAAGCAGGTTAGTCAAAGGAGATGTGGTGGATTTTGCATATTTGAATTTTCAAAAGGACGTTGACAAAGTGCGGCACATGAGGCTGCTTAATAAGGTGAGAGTTCATGGAAGTACAGAGAAGGTATTAGCATGGGTAGAGCTTTGGTGGACCGGCAGAAAACAGAGAGTGAGAATAAAGGGATCCTATTCTGCTCAGTTACCACTTACTAGCGGTGTTCTGCAGGGATCATGGTTGCCGCCACTTTTTTTTATAACTTGTATGTAATGATTTGGATTGCAGAATAAACAGCCTTGTAGCTCAGTTTGCAGATGACACAAGATAGGTGAATGGGCAGGTAGAGATGAGGAAACAGAAAGATCACAGAGAGAAGTAAATAGATTAGAAGAATAGCAAAGAAGAAAATGAAATACAGTGTTGAAAAGTGCATGGTCATGCACAAAGGAATAAAAGAGTAAACTATTATTTGGATGGGGAGAACATTCAAAATTCAGAGGTGCAAAGGGACTTGGGAGTCTTTGTACAGGTTACCATAAAGGTTAACTTCCAGATTGAGTCAGTGGTGAAGAAGGTGAATGCAATGTTGACCTTCAGAATCTAGAGGAATAAGATACAGGAACATGGATATGACGATGAGGCTATATAAGGCACTAGTGAGGCCTCACTTGGAGTACCGAGTACCATTTTGGGCTCCTTATTTAAGAAAGGATGTGCTGGCATTGGAGAGGGTTCAGAGAAGTTTCACAAGAATGATTCCTGAAATGACGGGATTAGCATATGAGGAACACTTGATGGCTCTTGGACGTCGTCCTTGGAGTTCAGAAGAATGAGGGGTGACCTCATTGAAGTATTTTGAATTTTGCCTGGACAGAGAAGATGCGGCAAAGTTGTTTCCCATGGCAGGGAAGTCTATGACATGAGGGCACAACTTCAGGACTGAAGGGCACTCATTTAAAAGAGAGATGTGGAGGAACTTCTTTAGCCAGAGAGTTGTGAACCTTTGGAATATGCTACCATAGATGACTATGGAGGCCAAGACATTGGGTGTATTTAAAGCAGAGATTGATAGTTATCAGAATAGTCAGGATATCAAAGGTTATGGGGAAAATGTTATGGTGTTATAGACTTATTGTCCTCTCCAATTTCAGTTAATCCCTTCCCTGAGGGAAAGGGTATGAAAAAAATTCGTAAGAATGTTTCCAGGATTGGTAGGCTTGAATCATAAGGAGAGACTGGATAGACTGGAACTTAACTCTGGGTGGTGTAAGAAGCTTAGGGCCTTATAAAATCATGACAGGCATAGATAAGGTAAATTGTCATATTCTTATTCCAGAATAGTTGAATCTAAAACTAGAGGACATAAATTTCAGATGAAAGCAGATTTGACAGGCACCTTCTTCCCACAGAAGGGTAGTGGATGCACGGAATAAGCTGCCAAAGAAGTAGAAGAGGGACAAATGTAAAAGATATTCAAGCAAGTACATCGGTAATTTTGTAGGACCAAATGCAGGCAAGTGGGTCCAGCTTGTCAGCGTGGAAATGTTGTCCTATTTCCGTGCTGTAGAACTCTGACTTGCTTTTGGTGTGGAATCATCGAACTGAAATATTAACTCAATTTCCCCCTGTAGAGATGTTGCCCGACGGTTGATTATCCCCAGCTTTACCTCTTTTCAGTTTCAATGCAGGTTATAATGTCTTTTTGCCCAATTTCAAGTTACTTGCAGAAGAACAAATGGGCATTAACATTTATGCTGCACCAAGTTTTGCTCTAAAAATGGGTGAAGTATCGAGGCCTTCATTATGTATAAAGCAATTTGGGATGATCTGTGGTCATGCTTTTAAATAAATCAGAAATTTTAGTTACATTCCTCTTTAAATTTTACTACTTCTCCTAAAATCCCTGACTCAGACTCAATGAATACATTCAAACTGAATTTACGGTATGTCTTATGTAAATGAGTACTGCAGTGCTGAAGGAATATTTCTTTGATCCAGCATTATTTGGAGGTAACAGAGAGGACTAATTTGAAACGGAATACTCCCTTTTATTTGCATCCTTTTCAAAAACAGGATGCCTGTTTGCATGTGTGGGGTAGAATAATTGAATACATTTGTTTATTTAGTTTGTATTCTCAGAAGAAAAAATGAATGATGGAGAGAAGGTCATTATTTTATATTACACACATTTTTAAAAAGATGAAACTAAGCAGCTTACCAGATCTCTGTTTACAGGTAGAGAAGACAGATTTTTCAATTGCACCTAAGTATTAATTGTTGTCCACTGTAGTGGGTGGTGTTCACACACATTCAGCATCAGTTGTTTCCCACCCTCCGAAGCTTGGACTGCAATTGAAATACTCCCCTGGATTAAGCCTGCTGTGTTTAAGATAACCAGGATTTAAAGGAAACACTGTGGAATAACAGGAATTTAAAAATAAATGTTAAAATGATTAACTGGGTTTTAATTTGGATAGTTCAGCAATATGTGAAGAAGAAGCATTAATTCGGCAGTCTACAAATTTGTGCCCTCTTCTCATTTAAGGGATTAGCCCAAAGACACTCAGATTAGTGCTCAACAAATAGTCACCCCATACTTTTCTTTATACATAAATAGGTAATAATACATTTCTTAGAAGTCGCGTCTGCAAAGCTGAAGACTGAGGCCAGGAAATTGTAGTGAGTACTGGATGGGCTCAGCAACAACCTGACGTCACCCATATTGTTCGCAGCACTCCATGCTCCCCAGAAGATATTGCACCAGTGTGTGCATTCTGGGGAACTTGGGAGGGGATGTCATTGAAGAGGCCAGAGATGGTACATTGAGGGTCGGCAATCAGTTAACTGGGTGTGAGTGCTGGAGGTTTGTTGGCAGTTGTTAGGTGTTGGGTGGTGATCAGTGCATGGAGATAACTGCTTTCCTCGTGCACCTCAGCTGAGTGACTGGGAAGCCATGTTGGGAGGAAGATCAGTTGGTCTAAGCCAGGAATTTGGTTGGTTGAGAGATTGGTGGGTGGGGGGAGATCAATGGCACTATAGCAAGAAGGGTAGGTCATGAGACAGATGGGGAAGTATGTTTGCAGCCAGGTCAATAAGATAGTTAAAACGCAAATAGGATATTGAGCTACATTAGAAAAGGCACAAAAGAGCTTGAAGAACATAGTACAGTGGAGAAGATGCAAAGAAAATTCAGCAGGATGATGATTGAGATGGAACGCTGTTCATCAGGAATGGCTGAACTGGCTGTGCATTTTTGTCTTGGCATGGAGAAGGTTCAGGAGGGACCTTGGAGACAGACCATATGAGGGGCATTGAAAGGGCACATAGGGATAGACGTTATGCCACCAAAAATCAAAGACCAGAAGACATAGGATTATAGTAAGGATTAAAAGGATTGATTGGGATCAGATGTGAAAATTTTTCACCCAGAGAGTAGTTACAAGCTGGAATGCACTACCTGAGAAAGTGGCAGAGGAAAATACCATCACAACTTTTAAGAAGTATCTGGATGAGCTCTTGAATCACCAAAGCAATGGAACTAATGCTGCTGGGTGGGATTAAAATACACAGGCAATTGATGATCAGCATGGACAAGGTGGCCTGTAACTTCATGGCTCTATAACTGTGGGCTAATAGGGAGAAAAGTGGGTCAGGAGGCATAAGGTTGGGAAATGGGTTCTGAAAGGAGATGTATTGGTTGGGAGGGAGGTCATTAGGTCAAGAACGGTGACTGGCTGGGGTGAATTGGTGCTGTTTTGAGAGTTAGTAGATCTAATGGATGCAAAAAAAAATGCACAGCTAAGCTCAATGGTTGATCCAATTGTTCTGAGAGAGGTCAACAACATTTTCTGCCCAATAAATTTGGTCTAATGCTTCGAAAGAAGTGCTGCTTGGGGTATGATATCATCTCTTGTGCAACTAATGCAGACATAACAGATTTGTGACTGGAAGTGTCCTTGAATTTTTTTCTCAAAGTTTATTTTGAACTAGAAATGTTAAAAAAAAGACATTTGGCTCTGGAAACATGAGGGGGGAACATCTTCACACACAGAGAGTGGTGGGAGGGCAGAATCAGCTGCTAGTTGAAATGGTAAATGCAGGTTCATTTTTCACATTTAAGAATTTGAACAGGTCCATGGATGGGAAGGATAACGAGGGTTATGGACTGGATGCAGGTCAGTGGGACTAGACTGAATAATAGCTGGACACAGACGAGAAGGGACAAAATGTGTTATAATTCTATCAGCAGCTTGATTTGAAATTTTGCACAATTCCTTTTCTGCACTTTGAGATTTCACTGCTTTAGTAGCAAAATGATTGCTTGGTATTGATTGACACTTTGAAAAGCAGAGAATGTAAGAAATTTAATGTTTGCTACAATAAATCATCAGGGCAAGGTGAAAATGATTACATTCTGGTCATTGATTGAAAGATACTTTGATTTCTCAAACTCACTGCCATGACTCCTCTTTCTTGTCATTTATCTGACAGGAAATTGACTACATACTTTACAGAAAATATTTCCCTTTAGCTAAACTCCAGTGAACACTTTAAAATATAATTGAGAGGTTCTGTCAGTGCTCTGACACAGATTAAGTGCTTTAAGATAGCAATAACCAGTTACTCTTGATCTTTGCTTCATTTTTCTCAGATCCTTGGGGGTTATACAATGGAAGACTTTTTTTTAGATTTTTTTGTCTCACTTGGTATGTGATGTAATTAAAGGCTTTGGCACCCTGTTTGCCATGATATCTCTGTAGCCACTGATCTGTTCCATCACCTTCACCTCCATCTTTGGTGTTTTATCTCCTACAAAAAGCATTATTCTCTCTCACTCTTTTTGCCATCCTTCAGATGTCATGGTATATTTCAGGAAGAGCTTGGAAGATTCTTGATTAGTAAGAATGTGAAATGTTATAGGGAGAAGTAGGAACATAGGGTTGAAAGGAAAATGCATCAGCCATTGATGGTCCAAATTGGCTAATTCTGTTCCTAACTGTTATGGTTTTAGGTAGAACATAGAACATGGAGCATAGAGCATAGAACACTACAGTATAGACCCTTCAGTCCTTGATGTTGTGCTCACCTTTCTTTCATCCATGTGCCAGTCTAAGAGTCTTTTAAATGTCCCTCATGTTTCAGCCTCCACCACCACCCCTGGCAAGGCATTCCAGGCACCCACAACTCTCTGTATAAAAAAAAAATGATCTCTGATGTCTTCCCTTCACTTTGTGCAGATGTTCTCTGGTGGTAGTGGAGGCTGGCAACAATAGGGGCATTTAAGAGACTCTTAGCTAGGCATATGGATGAAAGAAAAATAGATTGTTATGAGGTAGGGAGGGTTTAGTAACCTGGGGTGGCCTGGTTGGTTTAGTGATTAGTGCAATGCTGTTAAGTACCAATGATCAGGACCGGGGTTCGAATCTCATGTTGTCTGTAGTTTGTACATTCTCCCTGTGTCCGTGTGGGGTTTCCCTGGGGGCTCTGGTTTCCTCCCACCATTTGAAATGTACCGGGAGGTGCAGGCTAGTTGGGTGTAAATTGGATGACACCGACTTGTGGGCTGAAATAGCCTGTTACGGTGCTGTATGTCTAAATTTTTTTAAAAATTGGTAGGTATATATGGGTTGGAACAACATTGTGGGTCGAAGGGCTTGTACTGTGCTGTAATGTTCTATGTTCTATTCCAGAATGATCCTTTCATTACTGTGATGGGAACTACTTTTTAAAAATCTCACCTTCCTCCCTTTACTGTCCTTTCCACCAATGTCATGTGAGGAACATACTTTTTTCCCCATTGAAGCTTAAACCATCTGCTTCTGTCCTTTCCTCCCTTTCCTATTCCTCTAGGTCAAACTTCCTCTCATGAACACATCTGATCTGGTGGGAACGATTTTCTCTTTAATTGTGTCCTTGCCACTCCCTAATTTCTGTTTCATGAACCTGCTAATTACCCACATCCTCTTCTTGATCACTGGATGCAATATTTTTAGTGGTTCTCTTTCCTCAAATGCTGGGTGTCTGATGTCATCAGCCTTCCTTTCTTACAAACTACTACCAATCTCCAAAATATTTTAACGATAAAAGTCCTTGAGCATGCTTCATAAACTAAAATATTTTCTCTTGGATCCCTCCAGTTGCTTCCATCATCATTCTTGTTTTATTTATTCATTCAAGGGTTGTGGTGAAACCACTACTGTATATACTTGCCATATGTAAATGTCATGACCTTTCCTGGTTGGCCCTGCTCTCACTGGCCGGTTTGTGACTCCTCCCCTTTCTTCCCCATAAAGCAGTGAATCTCAACCTTTTTTTCGATAGACCCCACTTTACTTTTTTCAAAAAAACATATGCCCACCATTAGCGGAAAAAAAGTTATATTCAAAAGAAATTTTAATTAAATAATTTACTGCAAGTGTATTTCAAAGCAATTAAGGTTGGGGATACACTGGAACACATATTTCATATTCAACTACTACTTTAATATGTCAACCATCTCAAACACACATTTAACAATTGTCACTTCAGTGGGAACATTGACCCTGATGCTGGTTGCAGATTTTTTTGATACGAGGGACTAATTTTGTTAGTTTCAACCTTAAATCTCGACGTTTTGTAATTTCCAGTTAGTTTCTCTTAGTTTGTAGCAAATCACCAACAGCACTGAAGCCACATTCTACTAAATAAGATGATGGAAAATGTATCAATAGTTCCCTTGCTAAAGTAGTCAAGTTCAGGTCTTAGACGGCCACATCATGGTTCATTTCCCTTTGAACAGTTTTCACAGATTCATCATGTTGCAACTCAGATAACTCCACTTGGTATTGCAATGGAACTTCAGATAAGTCCACCAGCAATGGCTGAGTTAACCAAGAGGGAAAATCCATTGCCTTTAAATCACAAAATCTATCATTAATGTCAGTAACCACCATTTTCAAATGGTCAACAATTACGTTTGCAGCAGGATTAGTTACCTCACACATTCAACCAATAGAATTGATTGAAATTTCTTGCAGAAATATTCCTTTGGCATAATTCTGGAAGTGTCATGAATCCAAATATCTGTTTTTGCATCAACGAGTATCATATTTGCTACTTGGAGTTGCTTGTTCAATGTACTTAGTTTCTCAAAAATGTCTGTGTCAAGTAATCTGCTGTTAGCAAGAACTTCATTTCAGGTTTGTCCTTCAAAAACTCACTGAGGAGATCAAACAGTTCCATAAATCTTTTGAAGCAATTTCCCTTTGACAACCACCTTACTTCAGTGTGAAGCAATAATCTCACATGTTCTGCATTTTTATTGACACAAAACTTCTTAAACGATCATTCACATTTGGCATTAGCTTTGATGGCATTGATACACTTGATCTCAGAATGCAGTATCTCGTGTAGAACAGGGACAGCCTTCTTGGCTACTAACTTTTCTTGGTGGATAACACAATGCACAATCAACATTTGGATTTTCATCCTTCATTAATTTTAAACATCCTGGGTTTTTTTACCCATCGTAGCAGGTGCCACATCTGCAGTACAAGATACAATATTTCCTTTTGGTATTTCATTTTCATCCAAATAACTTTTGAGCTTGCTGTAGATATCACTGCAGTAGTAGTTGCTTGTAATGATTCACAAAACAATATCTCTTGAAACCCTTCCTGATCAATATATCTCATGTATGCCAATAACAGATTCATGCAGTTGCATTGAGAACTTTCATGATTTCAACTTCTCAATAAGCAGTTTTTTAACACCTTGACCCATGTCATCTATTCTGTTGTGGACAGTCCTATTACTCAGTGGCATTGCTCGGACATCTTTGTCATCCTTTTGCAGAACTGTTTTGAGAAACAATGATATTGCAGGTTTAATCAGTTCCTCCCCAATCGTATGATTCTACCCATGTTTTGCCATCAGCAGAGAAATTTCATAGCTCACTTCAAGGGTAAGATTCAGGGCTGTAGTTTGAGCAGCGAATAATGAAGTGATTTTTGATCTAATTTCAAACTTCTCTTTCAAGTGATTTAAAATATTCCAATTTCAAATTGACATAGTTAGGGTGTTTTACCCTCAAATGCTTCAATACGGCCTGCTTTCATTGATTCATTTGTCAAAGTCTGTTGGCATAATAGGAAAAAAGGTGCATGTTCATCGTGTACAGCAGGTATAAACCCAAACTTCAAGAACTCCACTGAATATTGATGAAGCTTTCGTTTGCTTGGTCTGCTCATTTTGAATATACAATAGAGCAAGCTCCCTGAAACAGATGAATAGAACAGTGCGAGCTCCATGAAACAGATTAATCAATATTTTATTATGTCTTAGAATTGAAAAATGTAATAAAAGTAATGATCGAATCAAAGGAAGAAAACTGACCCTAAGAAAATACATGAAAAAAACACTAGCATGGTTTCTGACATTTTTTTTCTCGCAGAGAGTGCATAAAAACTGTGTCAGCCTCGTGCTTTACATTCTGGGGTCCCTATTTTTTTTTTTACCAATTTTGGTGTTCCCCTCAGGTGGCGCCGGCAGTGCTCCTCCCCCACCCCTCACCCCCATTAATATGCTAGTGCACAAAGATACATACAAATACAGGTCTCACTCACTACTGAACTGAAATGGAGATGATTGTTGAGATCATTTTGAATCCTCATCACCAGTGAGATCATTTGGAACGGATAATAACAAGACCGGTCAGAAAAAATATAGTTATAATGTTAACCAAGGATAACCACAGTTAAAATAAGTGAAATAACTGAGAAACATCAGAAGAGCAAAAACAAATTATGAAAATAAAAAGAACAAAGAGATTTTACTTGGAAGTTACCACAATTGTGTTGTACTGACAGTGTGCCAAGTCACATCTTTCACACCAACATAACAAGTTTATTTTTTCAAACCAACTTTTTAATTATTTCACAAAATAGTCCCATGCCCCACTAAAATATTCCCACACCCCACCTTGAGAATCTATGCCATAAAGGCTGTCATGCCACAAGCCTGACCCCATTTTGAGTCTGAGTCAGTGTGAGTGACCAACACAGGGATGCTGTCCATCTCTTGTAAATAAAAGCCTTCCATCTCGGCAACTTCAGTCTTTGTGTAATTGATCGTGCATCAAGCGTATGAGTGACTGCCTGGGTACAGTGCAAATGGAAGAATATCAGCCGGTTTCCTCCCTTGAAGGACATTAATGAACCACATGGGTTTTCAGAACAATCTAGTGGTTTCATGGTTATTACTGTTCAACCTATTATTTACTGTAAAATTTACTTAAGTATTTGGTTATAAATTTCCAGAGTTCATGGCAGGGCTTGAATGAACTTCGGACATAAATAACCAAGCCTCTGTTTACAAGTCTATCAACATAACTACTCTACACTCTAGAGCACTAAAATAACCCTTTCAAAGTCCCAAATGAAAATCAATTTAACTAAAGGCACCTGCCAAAATCATCCTGCCCTTGTCTGGTGCTGTGACCTTTGTTTGATTGTCTGTAGCTGTGACTATTGTTTCCTTGTCTGGGGCTGTGACTATTGTTTCCTTGTCGAGGTATTTGATCTTTGTTTCCTTCTTTCATTCTTCTCCTTCAAACTATCAACAAAAAAACACTGCTCTACTTTTCTTCCCATGTTTATATGATAAATCATGGTATGGTCCAAGCTGTTCCGCCATGTCACTTTTGCTTGCTACGCTTCACCACTAGTTAACTTGACCACTCCAGGGTCTCTCATCTGTCAAACTTCTGTACAGCATTTATTATCAGAGGCAGATATTTCTAAAACTAAGTACAGGAAATGCTGAAACTGTGCACTTCAGGCCCTGCCACTACCTTCATTCCAATGGTGGTGGGCTTATGGAACAAGCTACCAGAAGAACCTGTGGAGTTGGAGATAATTACGACTGTTAAACATTACAGGTACACAATCCTTTATCTGGAACCCTTGGGGGACAGTGAGTTCCGAATTTCGGATTTTTCCGGATTTCGGAAAGCCAGATTTAAGCCCACCCGAATTGTGCTGCTGTATCCACCCCCACCCCCTTCCAGTCGCGCTGGTGTCTCCCCCTTCCCCCCTCACCCACCTGACTCGCGCTGCTGGTCTCTCTCCCCACTTGTCGGATTTTGGAGCTTTCCAGATTTTAGATCTTCAGATAAAGGATTGTGTACCTGTACATGGTTATAAAAGGGAATGTTCAGAGGGATATAGGCTGAATGCAGTCAAACAGGGAGGCAAGTTGGTTGGTGTAGATGTTAGGCCAAATGGCCTGTTTCCATGCTGTATAACCTCTATGAATCTGACTCCTTATGTCTTCCTCTCTCCACTCTTTAAATGACTAAATCCTGTCACTGCCTCAACTCATTTGCTACACAAAAACCTTCAAGTGCTCATTTACTATCCCTAGTCGTGACAATTCCAATGCATGCCCTGTTGCCTCTCATTAAATTTAAAGTAATTGCCTGTGTCCAACTCTCACCATCACTTTCAACATTACTACTCTTCTTCCTGACCTACAGTTAAGTAATACCTTGATTTTCAAATTCTTATTCTTTTGTTCAGATTCCAAAGCTTTTCCCTTCATTCTCCTGCAGGCCTATGATCTTGTAAGTTATCCATCCTCTTCTGACATTTACCTCCAAAACATCTTTGATTTTAATCCCTCTCCTTTGGCAACTATGCCTTCAGATACTAACACTCTAAGCTCTGTAATTCCCTTCTTAACCTTTCCATATCTCTATCCTTATTTTCTCCTTTAAGATAATCCCTAAAACCCATCTGTTTTCCCTTGCTTTTGATCATCTACCTTATTATCTTCCTGTGTGGCTCACTGTCAAATACTGTATGTTCACGCTTTTGTGATTTATGAGAGCACAAAATGCAGCTTGAGATTTTTGCCTGCATTCGGAGAATTACAGTATACGAATAAAAGGTTTTATTTTTGTGTTTGGGTTCAAACTGCTTTGAATTAGTCACTCATTTAGCAGTTGTTCATTGCAACCTATTACAGCAACAAATTAAGGCAAATGTTAAATGGCTGAAAGCACTAAAATAATTAATTCTTTGCATATGGACTAAAAAATCTAGACCCAGTTCTGAAGATGTAAGGTTCAAGGCTAAAGTTTGCTCTTTAGAAAATCTTTTCCTAATATAATTTTTAAAACAAAAGTGATAGTAAAATAATTTGCTTTATTTTTCTTTCAATGTAACATTAATATCACTGAAGCATCAGGCTAAAATGAAAGGTTTAAATCGAAATATAACCTTTGCTGAAGCGTGGACTACGGTCAGTGAAGTCACTGTTATTACATACGTGGCAGATATTTTACAAAAACAAGCTCCCCCAAACAAGAAAGTGGCAATGGTTTCGTAATATACTGATTAACATCTGCTTATTTCTGTCCTGGAATATTTTACCTGAGAGACCTGCTTTAGTGAACCAATGTTGAACGAGGTCTACCATCCCTGATCCTCATCTCCCTGAATTGACCAGGTCTTTTAAAAAAATATATATTTATTTAGCATCATAAACAACAACTTTGTACACATTATACAGATGTACATTGTGCTCCAATTTTCATGTTTTTTTTTTAAACAGGAAAAGCAAGACTCATATATACAAATGTTCACATACACCCCCAGATACATGCCTGGACCCCCTATTTACCAGATCTGGATGAGGTCTTATCTTGTGGACCCTCTAGGTATTGGATTCAGGTGGCAAGGCATCAGCAATAGAAGGCAGCGCCTTCCAGATTCCAACCACACTCCGAGAGAAGAAAATCTTCTTCAGAACCCCTCTAAACATCCTACCCATTAACCTAAACCTATGCGCTCTGGTTTATAAAATGCTCCATTCCAGACAATATCCTGGTGAATTTTCTCAGCACCTATGTTTTTCCTATTGAATGGTGACCAGACATCTGCAGGGTATTTCTACTTGTTATTATTGAGTTCTATTTGCTATAGCTCTGCCAATCTAATTCCCTCAACATTGTACTGCTGCCGCAGACTATTCTTATCACCAAGTACAGCATCACCAATTTTCTTGACATCTGCAAACTTTCTATCATACCTTCTTTATTAATATCCAAATAATTAATCTTTACAACAAATAATTGTCCATTACCAATCCCTGTGACATAAACCTGGTTATGGTGTTCCTATCACATTTTTTTTTGGTGCAGATTATTTATACCTGTCAGATTTTTTCCAATATCTCTTTGACCAAAGAGACTCACCTGATTTATCCCTGTTACTTTTCTTGAATAAAAGTAATATAGTTTCTGTCTTCCTGTCATCTGGCATTTAACCTATGACCAGTGAAAATGGAAGACTCTGTATCAGTTTTCCTCCCTATTTTTGGTCTCCACCCCCACTCCTTTTTGCCTCCAATATTTTCCCAAGTAGCCCCCTATACTTTCTCTATTTCTGTTTGGCATCTACAGTTCAGTTTTCTTAACCTTCCTTTCTTTAGCTAATGCTTAGAATTGAAGTTTCATTCAGCCTGTTGTCCTTACCTCCTACCTTTATGGGAATATGTCAGCGCTAAACTCTCATTGCTTTGCTTTCACATACACTACCATCTTCACTGATGTCATCAGCAAGTGTATGGAGGTCTGCATGCCAAAGAAGGCAATCTGTGTGTTCCCCAACTGGAAACCACTGCTGAATGATGAGGTACATTCACCACTGAAGTCCAGTTCTGAGGTGTTCAAGTCAGGTGATCTGGCCCTGTACAAAAAAAATACAGGAATGTCCTCTACAACTCCACCAGAGATGCCAAGAGGCAGTAACGAACCAAGTTTGACTCTCAGGTGAACTTCACGGACAGCTGGTGGCTGTGGCAGGGCATGCATGCTATCACAGGCTGCACGTGAAGTACAGCAAGCAACAGTGCATCCTCCCCCACAAGCTCAATATAAATAATCCCATTTATATTCTTCCAACATTCTCACAACCCCCTTCCCACCCCCAGATTCTACATTCGCCTGGGCTTTGAGGGAAACTTACAGTGACCAATTATACCAGAAACCTGCCCATCTTTAGAATATAACATAACACTGAAGATGGAGTATAGAAATCTGACGGCTGTGATATCGCTAATTCAACTATTCAGAGGGAAATGCATTTCATGCCTTGTGTGAAGGGTGTGCAAGATTCTGGTGTGTTAAATGTGATGACGCTGAAGCCTTTTAAAATGGAAAATATCAAACAAACATGCAAGTTACATTCAGACACTTTACCAAAAAAATAATCATGCACTGTCAGGCTTCTTGGCCTGTAAATATCTGCCTGTGGGGATAAGACACTTCAACACTTGGTTACCTTTTCCATGTAAGAGCAAAACAGATGGTGTGAGAAAAGAGATAGTCTTGAGACCTGATGGGAAAGATCTTTCAGTAGGATTCATCTGTTCAATTTGTCACATTCTAGGCAGCAGAAGGAACCCATCTGATTTAAAGAAAGTGACCCTGTCTTTTTGAGTGTAACTAGAAATAATTTGCACTCTGTCAATGCCTCATTAGGTAAAATCCATGGCTGAGAATTATGGTCTGTCTAACTCCCAGAAAGATCAATGCAGTTTGAGGGCTGACTGATTCATTTCTCTGTCTTAGTGGCCCCCAGCTGCATCACGCAGGCTTGGCAAAAGCTCAGAATTCATTTCATTCTGTCAGCTTTTGCAACAGCTAGAAACAACCTTGCACATGCAGAATTCTGAGAAAAATAACATTGGAGAAGACATTTTTGGTGAATCTTTTTTATAGAGGTTACTAAAGCTATAGAGTCTATGAATCCAGAAAGCATTCGATTGAGACTCTCATAAGTGAACCTATAGTTATTTCTTTGAAAATTAAGGCAAATTATTGACCTGCTTAATAAATTGGCTGAGTAGCAAATGCCAAGCAGAAGGGATAATGGGCAAGCACTCAGGATGGCAGCATGTAATCTGCAGGATCTGTGTTTTAGCCACATCTATTCACCATGTTTATAAACAAAGATGGTAGTGTAGTGAATTATTTTATACTGAGATGAGCTACTATAGACATTGGTGTACACATTGTGGAATCGCTGTACATATGTCAAGTTGATGTATACGTGGGGTAGTCAATGTACATGGTCTGGAATCTAGTACAAGACTGACACCTCCAGGTTTGCATGCTGCACTTATATACATCACTGCTTCTGTCACATGGACAGGAAGTGACATAATCGGTAACTTCATCAGCCCAGATAAAAACCTGTGTTGGATGTAGGTCAATTTCCCACACTTTCCACAGCAAGTCTGCCATTTTGGGAGCCAGTTAGCTTGCTGTTAAGTGGGTCCCCACATGCCCCCCCACTTCAGAACCGGCAATCTCGTTGAGGACCCCCAAAGTCTGCATATTTTTTTTTGTTTGGGTGGCCTTCTTCTCTGCCGAGGTGCCTGAACCAAAACTGGTCTGATCAGATCCAGATGCACAAGTTTGAGGTGGTCAATTGCAAAAGCTTCCTCTTTCCCTCTGATGTCCAAAATGTATGTTGAACCATTTCATCTTAGTACCTCGAAGGGACTCTCATACAGTCGCTGGAATGGTGCCCAGTGTGCTCCTTTCTGTACGAAAATGTACTTGCAGTCCTGTAAGTTCTGGGGTATATAGGACCTGACCTGACCATGTTGAGATGTCGGTATGGGCATTAAAGAATCAAGCTTCTCATGGAACTTGCTTAGGTCCACTGTGGACATCTCTTCCCATCCTCGTGAATTCAATACAAGTTCTCCTGGAACCATCAGGGGTGCGCCATAGATCTGCTCTGCCGATGAAGCATCTATATTGTCCTTAGGTTCCAATCGTATGCCCAATAGTACCCATGGCAATTCATCAACCCAGTTAGGTCCATGCAGACCTGCTATAAGGGTCAATTTCAAATGCCTGAAACCTTTCTACTAGTCCATTGGATTGTGGGTGGTACGTAGTTGTGTGGTGCAACTTGGTTCCAAACAGGGTGGCATTGCTGACCACAGACTTGACATGAATTGGCCTCCCCGTCAAATGTGATGTGTGCTGGCATACTGAAATGTGCTATCCAGATGGAAATGAGGGACCTGGTGCAGGTGTCGGTAGTCATGTCTGCCAGTGGAACCGCCTCTGGCCAGATCCACTGTAGTGAGAAGAAAATGGGAATCACATGACACTGGCAGGGGGCCAGTGAACACAATGTCCATGTGTACGTGGTCAAACCTCCTATACATTGGCTCAAAAGATTGTAGTGGGGCTTTCTTGTGTTGTTGGACTTTGGATGTCTTGCAACGAATGCATGTCTTCACCCAATTGTTGACCTGTTTTCAAAGGCCATACCACATAAATCTCTTGGCTACCATCCCGACAGTCATTCTGATTGACAGATGTGCCTACCCATGTACCATGTCAAATTCCTGCTGCCTCCAGGCCACAGGAACGATGGGGTGAGGATGACCTGTAGATACATCACACATGAGTTTGAACTCTGCTGGACTTACCAAAATTTCTTCCAGCTGCAGGTTCAAGTCCCCTGTTCTGTAAAGTGGAATTTCTTCATCTGCCTGTTGCGCTTTTGTGAGCGCAACATAGTCCACCCCTTGGGCTAAGATCAGCATGGATTGTAAGGCCAGGCGAGACAGTGCATCTGCCACTACATTGGCCTTTCCTGAAATGCGTTCGATGGCCATCGTGAACTCAGAAATATATAATAAATGTCTCTGTTGACGAGCTGACCATGGATCTGATACCTTAGTGTAGGCAAATGTATGCGGCTTGTGATCTGTAAAAGCCATGAAATGCCTGATGGGCAAGTACAGTACCAACACCTCTTGTTCAAAAGCCTGTATTTGAGTTCTGGTGGTCTTAGGTTCTTGCTGAAGAAAGCCAATGGTTTCCACTGCCCATCGATGTACTGTTCAAGCATCCTTCCTACTGCCGTTCTGCATGCAACCACTGTCAGGGCTGTTGGGATATCTATTCTTGAGTTGACCAGCAATGCAGCATTAGCGTTTTTGAATGTTGCTGACAATTCATTGTCCTATGACATCCTTTGCCTTGCCTGACACTAGGGTGAAGATGGGGCACATGATGCGAGCCACTGATGGTAGAAACCAGCAATAAAAGTTAACCATTCCAATGAGCTCCTTGAGGCCTTTAACTGTGCTGGGCTTGGCAAATGCCTGGATCACCTCAACTTTTGGCTTTGCTCTGGGTTTGTTGATTTTATGGCCCAGAAAGTCTATGGTCGCTAAGCCGAATTAACACTTGGCCGAGATGATGGTAAGCACAAGCTTATACAAATGAGTGAAAAGCTTGCGCAGATGAGAGAGATGTTCTTGACGACTGTGGCAAGCAATAAGTGGGATTGTGTCCCACTCTGTCCATTAAACGTTGGAAAGTCTGTGCTGTATTCTTTTTTTAAATTTTTATTTTTCACACTATGAACCATATTAATCAAAATACACACAAACATTTCCCTCTTGAATATACACAGTGGCATTTTCTCCCCTCTTATCCCCCCTCCCTTCCCTCCCTCCTTCCCACCCCTCCAAACCCATTAAAAGTTCAACATATATAATACAATAAACCCATTAAACAATGTCATCACACAATGAAAATAAACAAGAAAATTGTGTCATCTACTTTTACACACTGGATCAGGTCATTTTGTCTTCTTATCATTTTATCATTTTAGAAGGTGGAGGTCCGCGGTAGGCCCTCTCTGTTGTGTTCCATGTATGGTTCTCAAATTTGTTCAAATAATGTGACTTTATTTTTAAAATTATATGTTATTTTTTTCTAATGGAATACATTTATTCATTTCTATGTACCATTGCTGTACTCTCAGGCTCTCTTCTGATTTCCAAGTTGACCTTGTATATTTTTTTGCTACAGCTAAGGCTATCATAATAATTTTTTTTTGCGCTTCATCCAGTTTGAGGCCTAATTCCTTACTTCTTATATTACTTAGAAGAAAGATCTCTGGATTTTTTTGGTATGTTGCTTTTTGTGATTTTATTTAATACCTGATTACCTGATTTAGATCTTCCCAAAACTTTTTTACTTTCTCACATGCCCAAATTGCATATACTGTTGTTCCTGTTTCCTTCTTCCAGCAAAAACATCTATCTGATAATGTTGGATTCCATTTATTTAATTTTGGGGTGTGATATATAACCTGTGTAACCAATTATACTGTATCATACGTAACCTCGTGTTTATTATATTCTTCATAGTTCCAGAGCATAACTTTTCCCATATTTCATTTTTTATCTTTATGTTTAAATCTTTTTCCCACTTTTGTTTGGATTTATAGCTTATTTCATCATTTTCATTCTCTTGCAGCTTGATGTACATGTTTGTTATAAATCTTTTTATTATCATTGTTTCTTAATCACATATTCAAAGCTGCTTCCTTCTGGTAATCTCAGTCTGCTTCCCAATTTGTCCTTTAAGTAGGTTTTCAGTTGGTGATATGCAAACATTGTACCATGAGTTATTCCATATTTGTACTTCATTTGTTCAAATGATAATAAATTATTTCCAAAAAAACAATTTTCTATACTTTTAATTCATTTTCTCTCCCGTTCTCTAAAGGAAAGGTTATCTATTGTGAAAGGGATTCGTTGATTTTGCATCAATAATAATTTTGGTAGCTGTTTTTTTCCTTTCTATGTGAATCTTCTTCCATACGTTGAGTAAATGGGGCAGTACAGGTGAACTTCTACATTGCACCAGTTTTTCATCCCACTTATAAAGTATATGTTCTGGTAGCTTCTCTCCTATTTTATCTAGCTCTATCTTGGTCCAATCTGGTTTTTCCCTTGTTTGATAAAAATCTGATAGATACCTCAATTGTGCTGCTCTATAATAATTTTTAAAGTTTGGTCGCTGAAAACCACCTTGTTTGCACCATTCTGTTAATTTATCTAGCGCTATCCTTGGTTTCTCCCCTTTCCATAAGAATTTCCTTATTATTTTCTTTAGTTCATTGAAGAATAACTCTGTTAAGGAAATTGGTAATGATTGAAATAGGTATTGTATCCTCAGGAAGATATTCATTTTAATGCAATTTACCCGCCCTATCAGTGTTAGTGGCAATTCTTTCCAATGTTCTAAGTCATCCTGTAATTTCTTCATTAATGGCTGATAATTTAATTTGTATAGGTGGCCTAAATTATTATCTAATCTAATACCTAGGCATCAGATTGCTTGTGTTTGCCATTTAAATGGTGATTATTTTTTAAACTCTGTGTAATCCACATTATTCATTGGCATCACTTCACTTTTATTTGCATTGATCTTGTACCCCAATATTTCTCCATATTCCTTCATTCTTATGTAGTTCTTTTATTGATATTTCTGGTTCTGTTAAGTATACTATGATGTCATCTGCAAATAAACTGATTTTATATTCCTTCTCCTTTATTTTTATCCCTTTTATTTTATTTTCTGTTCTTATCAGTTCTGCCAATGGTTCTATTGCTAAAGTGAACAGTGAGGGAGATAGTGAACATCCCTGCCTAGTTGACCTACTTAATTTAAATTGATTTGATACATATCCATTTACTGTCACCTTCGCCAATGGTCCCTTATATAAAGCTTTAATTCAATTAATATATTTTTCTGGTAGGTTGAACCTCTGTAATACTTTGAATAAATAATTCCATTCTACCCTGTCAAAGACGTTCTCTGCGTCTAAAGCAACAGCCACTGTGGTATCTTATTTCCTTGTACTGCATGGATTAAGTTAATGAACTTACAGACATTGTCCTTGTTTGTCTTTTCTTAATAAATCCAGTTTGATCTAGTTTTACTATTTTTGGTACATAGTCGGCCAAACTGTTTGCTAATAATTTTGCTATTATCTTATAATCTGAATTAACTAGAGATATTGGTCTATATGATGCTGGTGTCAGTGAATCTTTCCCCCGTCTTTGGTAATTATTGCTGTTTTACATGAATCTGGCAAGTTTTGTGTTTCTTCCATCTGAGTTCATTACTTCCAGGAGAGGAGGAATTCCTCTCCAGGAGTCATTTCTCTCCAGGCATTATATTGTTCTGGCATGGTGGACCAAAAGGTAAAGAGGAATGCAGTGGTCATTGGGGACTCCATTGTCAGAAATACAGACAGGCATTCTGTGAGCCAGCTAGGTGTGCCCGCATGGTGTGCTGCCTCCCTGGTGCAAGGGTGCGGGATATCTCAAATCGGGTCCAGGGTATTCTAAAAGGGGAAGGCGAACAGCCTGATGTCTTGGTACATGTGGGTACCAATGACATAGATAAAAAGAAGGAGGAAGTACTGAAAAAGGATTACAAGAGCTAGGACAGAAACTAAGAAATAGGACAGCCAGGGTGGTGATCTCTGGTTTGCTACCTGTACCAAGTGCAAATGAGGACAAAAATGAAAGGTTAAGAAAAATGAATGTGTGGCTGAGGGGCTGATGTAAAGGACAGGGTTTTGGCTTCTTGGATCATTGGGATCTCTTTTGGGGAAGGCATGACCTCTACAAGAAGGATGGGTTACACCTAAGCCCAAAAGGGGTCAATATATTGGCAGCTAGGTTTGGTACAGCCGTCGGGTGCGGTTTAAACTAATTTGGCATGGGGGTGGGAACCTGTATGATAGGGCAAAGGACAGAAAAGATAAAACAGGAAAAGTTAGGTTAGGCAGCGAAAGTAAAAAATCAGAAAGAGCAAGGAGGGTGAAAAAAGCAAATCTGAAGGCTTTATATCTTAATGCAAGAAGCATTCGGAACAAGGTAGATGAATTAGCTGTGGAAATTGAGATAAACAAATATGATTTGATTGGGATTACAGGAACATGGCTGCAGGGTGGGCAAGCCTGGGAACTTAACATCCCGGGGTATACGATATTTAGGAGGGATCGGCAAGAAAGGAAAGGGGGTGGGGTAGTATTGATGGTGAGAGAATGGACCGACACGATTGACAGAAAGGATATCAACTCGGAAGATGCGGAATCTATATGGGTAGAACTGAGGAATAGCAAGGTGGAATATAGGCCTCCAAATAGTAGTGTAGAGGTGAGGGAAGGCATTAAAAGAGAAATTAGAAAAGCGTGCAATAAGGGAACAGCTGTCATCATGGGAGACTTTAATTTGCATATAGATTGGACTAGCCAAATTAGTAAAAATACTGAGGAGGAGGAATTCCTTGAATGTTTACGGGACGGTTATCTAGACCAATATGTCGAGGAACCAACTCGGGAGCAGGCCATTTTAGATTGGGTATTATGCAATGATAAGGGGCTAATCAACAATTTTGTTGTACGAGGTCCTTTGGGTAGGAGCGATCACAATGTGATCGAATTCTCACTCGACATGGAGAGTGATGAAATTAAAACTGAGACTAAGGTCCTGAATTTAAATAAAGCGAATTATGATGGTATGAGATGGGAGTTGAGTAAGATTGATTGGGTGGTGTTTATGGGGGAGTTGACTGTGGATAGACAATGGAAAGCATTCATAGATCTAATGGAGAAATTGCAAAAATCACATACTGGTTTGGCATAAAAATAAACCAAAAAAGGTGACTCAACTGTGGATAACAAGGGAAATTAGAGACAGCATTAGGTCCAAAGAGAGAACATATCAATTGGCCAAAAAAAGTACCACAACCGAAGATTGGGAGCAGTTCAAGATGCACCAAAGGAGAACAAAAGGATTAATCAAGAGAGCAAAAATAAATTACGAAAGTAAGCTTGCGGCAAATATAAAAACCGACTGCTAAAGCTTTTATAAATATGTCAAGAGAAAAAGATTGGTGAAATCCAGAGTAGGTCCTTTGCAGTCAGAATCAGGGGAATATATAATGGGGAATAAGGAAATGGCAGAACAATTAAATTCTTACTTTAGTTCTGTTTTTACAAGAGAGGATACAAATAACCTCCCAAGGGAGGAACTGAAAGAAATCAGTATCTCTAAGGACATGGTCTTGGGGAAATTGATGGGATTGAAGGCAGATAAATCCCAAGGGCCTGACAATCTATATCCTAGGGTACTTAAGGAAGAGGCCATTCAGATAGCAGATGCTTTAAGAATTATTTTCCAGAACTCGATAGACTCAGGATCAGTACCCATGGATTGGAGGGTAGCTAATGTTACCCCACTATTTAAAAAGGGGGGGTAGAGAAAAAGTGGGGAATTATAGGCCGGTGAGCCTTACATCAGTAGTTGGCAAAATGATGGAATCCATTATTAAGGATGTAATAGCGGAACATATGACTAGCAGAGAAGGGATCAGACAGAGTCAACATGGATTTACAAAAGGTAAATCGTGATTGACAAATCTATTGGAATTCTTTGAGATGGTGACAGGTAAAATAGATGGGGGAGAGCCAGTGGATGTGGTGTACCTGGACTTCCAAAAGGCCTTTGATAAGGTCCCGCATAAACGACTGGCTTACAAAATCAAGGCTCATGGGATTGGGGGCAAAGTATTGATGTGGATTGAGAACTGGCTGGCAGGTAGAAGACAGAGAGTTGGGATAAATGGCTCGTTTTCTGAGTGGCAGGTGGTGACCAGTCGGGTGCCACAGGGATCTGTACTGGGACCCCAGCTGTTCACAATTTACATTAATGATCTGGATGAGGGGAATGGATGTAATATCTCCAAATTTGCAGATGACACTAAGCTAGGAGCGGTTGTGTGCACGGAAGAGGGGGTCAGGAAGCTCCAGTGTGATTTGCATAAATTGAGGGACTGAGCAGATACATGGCAAATGTACTACAATGTGGATAAATGTGAGGTTATCCACTTTGGTAATACAAACCGGAGGGCAGATTACTATTTGAATGGCAATAGATTAAGAGATGGGGAAGTGCAGAGAGACCTAGGTGTACTTGTACACCAGTATCTGAAGGCGAGCATGCAGGTACAGCAGGCGGTTAAAAAGGCAAATGGTATGTTGGCCTTCATATCAAGAGGGTTTGAGTATAGCAACAAGGATACCTTACTGCAGCTGTACAGGCCCTTGGTGAGACCACACCTGGAGTATTGTGTGCATTTTTGGTCACCTTATCTAAGGAAGAATGTTCTTGCAATGGAGGGAGTGCAGAGGCGATTCACCAGGCTGATACCTGGAATGGCAGGAATGACTTATGAGGAAAGATTGCACAAATTGGGATTGTACTCTCTGGAGTTTAGAAGATTGAGAGGGGATCTCATAGAGACATATAAAATTATGGCAGGACTGGACAGAATGGATGCAGATGGGATGTTTCCAATGATGGGAAAATCCAGAACCCGGGGCCATGGTTTGAGGATAATAGGCAAACCATTTAGGACCGAGATGAGGAGGAATTTCTTTACCCAGAGGGTGGTGAATCTGTAAAATTCATTGCCACAGAGGGCAGAAGAGGCAGGTTCATTAAATATATTTAAGAGGGAATTAGATCTATTTCTTCAGTATAAGGGTATTAAAGGTTACGGAGAGAAGGCGGGGACGGGGTACTGAACTTTAAGATCAGCCATGATCTCGTTGAATGGCGGAGCAGGCTCGAAGGGTCGAATGACCTACTCCTGCTCCTATCTTCTATGTTTCTATGTTTCTATGTTTTCGGTAGCTTTTTTTAATATATCCTGTATTTCTTCTATTTCAAATGGTTTTATCAATTTGTTTTGCTCCTCTTCTTGCAATTTCAGTAGTTCAATTTTAGCTTAAAACTCATCTACTTTGTCTTCTTTCCCTTCATTCTCAGTTTGGTATAATTGTTCATAGAATTCCTTAAAGTTTTCATTGATTTTTGTGGGTTATATGTAATTTGTTGTCCTTTTTCCTTGATGCCATTACAGTTCTTTTAGCTTGTTCTGTTTTAAGTTGCCAGGCTAGTATTTTGTGCATTTTTTTTTCTCCTATCTCATAATACTTCTGCTTTATTTTCATTATGTTGTTCTCCACCTTATATGTTTGTAATGTTTCGTATTTTTTTTGTCCTCTTCTTTTTGTTGTATCTTCCCTTTTTGCTCGTTCTTTATGTATTTACTATTTCTCTTTCCAACTGTTCTATTTCCTGATTGTCGTCCTTTTTCATCTTAGTTACATAACTTATTATCTGCCCTCTAATGAAGGCTTTCATTGCTTCCCATAATATAAATTTGTCTTTCACTGATTCCGTATTTATTTAAAAGTACATTTTAATTTGGCATCCAATAAATTCACTAAATTCCTGCCTTTTAAGTATTTGGAGTTTAATCTCCATCTACAAGTTCTTGGTGGGATGTCCTCAGTTCTATTGCTAATAATAGAGGCCAATGATCAGATAACAATCCAGCTTTATATTCTGTTTTCCTAACTCTCTCTTGGATATGGGCTGACAACAGGAACAGGTAAATCCTTGAGTATGTTTTATGTCTACTCGAATAATATTAGTATTCCTTCTCCTTTGGGTGTTGCCTCCTCCATATATCCAAAAGTTGAATTTCCTGCATTGATTTAACCATGAATATGGCTACTTTGTTCTTTTTGCTAGTCTTTTGTCCAGTTTTATCCACCTTTGGGTCCAAATTAAGGTTAAAATCCCCTCCTATCAATATATTCCCCTGCATATCTACAATCTTCAAAAAAATATCTTGCATAAACTTTTGATCTTCTTCATTAGGTGCATATATATTGAGCAAATTCCAGAATTCTGAATATATCTGACATTTTATCATTATATACCTCCCTGCTGAATCTATTATTTCCTCCTCTATTTTGATTGGTACATTTTTATTGATTAATATAGCTACTCCTCTGGCTTTTGAATTATATGATGCTGCCGTTACATGCCCTACCCAGTCTTTCCTCAATTCATTATGTCCAACTTCAGTTAGATGCGTTTTCTGCATGAGTGCTATATATATTTTTCTTTTTTCAGTAAATTTAATAGCCTCTTTCTTTTGATTTGGTTATGTATTCCATTAATATTTATAGTCATATAACTTAATATGGCCACCTCATACTCTCTTTACACCTCATTTCCGCTTCCTCACCACCTCCTTTCCCCTTTTCCCCATTTTAATCTCTCAGTTTTCCTTTTTTGAACTCAATATATGACAACACTTCTAAAACATAAAATACTTCAACCATTCCTACATCTAAAATTCCCTTAATCCCAAATGTCCCCCCCCCCTCTCTGAGTTGCCCCTTGTCCCTTGCTGGGCAACCACAACGCCCCTCTCCATTCGGATTGCGAACCCGTTCGCAAGTGTCAAATGATTTCGCAGTGACTGTTATTCTTTCCCACACAACCCCCTCCAGAAAAGATTTTTATCTTCACATTAAAACCAAGCTCACCCTCTTCTCTTCTCTTTTTATCCCCCTTTTTTCCCCCTCTCCCTTACTTCCCTTTTCTTTCCCTTCTCAAGTTCTTACTTGTACATTATTTTTGCATCTTTATATGTAGTTTGTCATCGTTCTTCATTCTTGTTACATCTCTTCATCTCTCTTTCTGTCCTACAGGCATTCTGCAAATTCTCATGCTTTCTCCAGATCTGAAAACAGTCTGTTTTGCTCCCCTGGGATAACTATTTTAAGCCTAGCTGGATATCTTAACAGAAATTTATAGCCTTTTTTCCATAGGATCGATTTTGCTGCGTTAAACTCCTTCCTCTTCTTTAGGAGTTCAAAACTTATGCCTGGGTAAAAAAAAAATAATTTTGACCCTTGTACTCCAATGGTTTTTGTCTGTGCTGTATTCTTGAGCCCAAAAGGCATCCTTCTGAATTCAAAAGGGAGAAAGGGTGTAATAATAACCATTTTTGGAATGTCATCTGGGTGGACCAGGATCTGATGATACCCCTGGACCAGATCCAGCTTGGGAAAGATGTAAGCTCTGTGCAGGTCGGATGCAAAGTCCTGTAAATGTGGTACCAGGTAGCGAATCAATGTGGTAACCTCATTCAACCTGTGGTAATCACCGCAGGATCTCCATCCGCCTGTGGCCTTTGGTACTTTGTGGATTTTACAATACCCATGTCCTCCATCCTTTCAAACTCCTCTTTGGCCAGATGAAGTTTATCTGGAGGGAACCTGCAAGTTCGGGCATGCAGCAATGGCTCACCTCATGTTTCGGCATCACCAAGGTGAATAGCCGTGTAATTATTGTGGTGAATTTGCTAACCACCTGGCGAATTCATTCTCCAAAAGAATAACAAGTCTAAAAGCAGGGCTGACAGCTTGGCCTCACCTGTGGCGAAGTTCTGAAAAGTGTTGGTATGAATGAAGTTTCATCCTGGTAGATCAACCAGCAGGCCACATGCTCTGAGAAAATCATCTCCCAGGTGCGAATGCGGCCAATGTGAACATCCATGTGAACTTAGTATTGCTGAATTGAATTGAAGTGGGATCCTACGCGTGCCACATGTCTGGATAGCACTGCAGTTTGCAGCTTTCAATGATGACCCGGGTTCTCGGTTACATGTGTCATGCCCTGAAGGGAAAAGCACGCTGATCTCAGCCCCTGTATCCACCAAGAAACACTGGTCAGAATGTTTATCCCAGACATATAAAAGTTTGTTTTGATGGCCAGCCACTGCAGCCCTTAGTGATGACTGGCCTTGGCATTTCCCTGAAACATACAGGGAGGTCAGCAGTGGCAAGCTTCTGTGTCCCATCGTTGATGGTAGACACACCAATGGGTGATATGTTCTTCCCATTGTCTCCTGGCCAACTGGCGGTCAGACATGGTTTTGATTGACCCCACTGCCGGACTAATGTTGGAGTTGTATGGTCTTGCTGCTGTGAGTGGGATCTGGTGACCTGTCCTACGGATGTCATGCTTTCTTGCTTAACCTGCACGGGCCACAACTCTCCATGGTCCACTGAAATTCTCATCAACCAGTGGCATGTGGATATCCTCTGGCAACTTCTCCATGAAAGCCTGCTCAAACATGAGACAGAGCCTATGCCCTTCCTCTAGTGCCGCATTTATGAGTGGAGAAGGGGTCCTGTCTCCCAAGCCATCCAAGTGGTAAACAGGCCTCTCGCTCATGTCGTGAGTAATATATGGGTGCCATATACCTGCTCTCCTCCAGAGGATACTGCAGAAAATCGGAAACTCGGCATGTCACCTCTTGACGCAAGGCACTTACTGCATAGTAGTACTGCGTGGAATCAGATGTTATCTGCTTCAACTGGAATTGGGCTTCTTTTTGGTCAAACCATACATGTGGTTGTGAAGTCCAGTTTCAGAGCCACATGATGCATCAAAGAAAAACTTGTCTTGTTGGGGTCCAAGTATTGTTTGGACCGTTGGGGTCACCAATGTAGCAAAGTATTCTATACTGAGCTACTATATATATAGACAGTGGTGTACAGGTTGTGGAATCACTGAACACGGTGTCGAGTTGATGTTTATGCTAGGAAGCCAATGTACATGCTGTGGAATATAGTGCAAGACTGACACCTCCAGACTTGCATGCCTGCTTTAATATATATATATATATATATATATATATATCACTGCTTCTGTCACATGGAGAGCAAGTGACATCATCAGTGATGTCATCAGCCTGGATAAAAACCAGTGTGTGATGCAGGCCAATTTCCCGCATTTTCCACAGCATGTCTGCCATTTTGGGAGTTGGTTTGCTTGCTGGTAAGTGGGTTGCCACAATAGGATAAATAGCCATGGTGTTTTGTTTCCTGATGATACAAAGATTTGCAGAATTCTAAGCTTTGCAGTTAACAACAATAAATTATAAATTAGGAAAATATACAATATTGTGGAAAACAGATTTCAATCCTGACAAAATGCGGTATCATCTACTTGGACAAAAAAAAGAAAGAGCAGCAAACTCTCTGTGGTAAGTAGCTGAGCAGTGGAGATTTACATAGATATAGTGATCTTTGGGATTTAGGTAATTAATTATCATGGACTGATATATCAAATAATCAAAACAGCTGGTAAAATGTCTAGTAGATAAGAGTGTAAGAGATAACTTTAACAACATGATGCCTGGATGCCAAATAAAGATGATAAAGGGCAACTCAATAACTGGAGTTGTTTTCCCTGGAATTCAAATGGTTATTTGAGTCAAGTATTTGATATTAAGGAGACTTGATGAGGTGAATTGAAAGAGATGCTTTGGAAGCTTAAACCAGCTTGATTGGAGGGCATAAGTTATAAGGAGACATTGGACAGCTTGGGTCTGTTTTTCTTGGAGCAAAGGAAGGTGTTAGAGGTATAGATGGTGCAGATCGCCAAAGTCTGTTTTCCATGGTGGATGTATCTAAAATGAGAGGGCTTAGGTTTAAGGTGAGAGAGAGAGGAGATTTTGAGGAGAGATGAGGGGTAAAAATATCATGGATATTTTCTTGAGGAAGCTGCCAAAGGAGGTGATGGAGGCAGAAGAAGTAATAACATTTAAGAGGGATCTGAACAGGTACTTGAATGAATAAGGCCTGGAGAGAAGCAAGATAGGCATTGTAGATGGCATAGACGCAGTGGCCAAAGGACCTGGCTCAATGCTGTGTGATGCTATGCTATGGGCATAGAGCTGGAGATACACAGACTGAATTAGGAAATACTTGAAATTAAGAATGAAAATGGTGGACATTTGGAACACACCTTTGCAAGCAGGAATTAATGTTTGGTTAATTGCTAATTTTAAGCCCAAGACCAATTAATTGTTTGAACAGAAAATATTAATAGAAAAGGGGAAAACATAGGCTTATGGATGTAACCTTTGATTCTTGCTTTGAAAAGGAGAACTCAATGCTACCGAGAATCCCTGCAGAAGCTGATGACTCTGTCATATCTGTCTCTGCGGCCAACGTCAGAACATTCTTCAAGAGGGTGAACCCTCACAAGGTATCAGGTCCTGATGGTGTACCTGGCAGAGTACAGAAAAACTGTGACAACCAACTGGTCGGGCTGTTCACGGACATTTTCAATCTCTTATTATGGAATTCAGAGATTTCCACCTGCACCAATCATACCAGTGCCCAGGAAGAGCAAGGTGAGCTGCCTCAATGACAATCCTCCAGCAGCTCTCACATCTACTGTGATGAAATGCTTTGGAGAGGTTACTCGTGACCAAGAGTATATAAGTAAAGATCCGAAACCACTGCAATTTTCCTACCATCACAATTGCTCCACAGCATATGCAATCGCACTGCCCCTCTACTCAGCTGTGGATCACATAAAACAGCAACACATTAATCGGGCTACTCTTCATATACTGCAGCTCAGCTTTCAACACCATTATACCCTCTGTACTGGTTAACAAGATCCAAAACCTGGGCTTATGCATCCCGCTCTGCAACTAGATCCTTGACATCCTCGTTGGAAGACCACAGTAGGTACTGTTACGGAGCCCAGAGGACCACAAAAACCAGCAGTAATAGATATGCACCTCAACACAGGGTTACTTAAACAGAAGTAGTTTTTAATTATAATTGAACAAGAAAACTGAATTAAACTTTAACTTATTATTTAACCTACTGACTTAACCTATCTAACCTACTTAATCCCCCCTCAAACACTAAGCGCAGGTGTGTGTAATGTGTATTTAAGATTAGAAAAGTTCTTTGGATCACAGTCCAATCTCACTGGTTGCAGGCAATTCTTGTAGTGTGCACAGAAGTTAGCATTAACAAAGTTCACCAGTCTTTGGTGCTTAACAGGCAAATGGTTACCACTCAGGAGGGCTGTTGTTGGTCTTCAGAGAGAGATTCCTTTTTGTTCCTGGACATCCGCACCTGATTCCTGTTTAATCAGTCTTGCTGATGAAACTTGCCCCCTTCAGGGTTCTCCAGATGATCTTCCATTTTTCAGGTCACCTTTCAGACAGGCAACCTTCTCCTTTGACCAGACATCTTCCAAACGTTTTCCAGCTTTGTCCTTCTGGAACTGATTTATGTCTCCTCTCTCTCTCTTTCACACCCTCCCTCTCTGAGAGCAAAATTGTTCTGTCTCCCTGCAAAAATCACATACTCTTCCAGGCAAGCTGTATGCTGATACTTTGTTGTTCTTTTTGCAAAAAGCATTCTGCAAATGTTCTGCAAATATTCTGTGTTTTAAAATGTTTATGTTCAACCTGCTCTAATAATCCTTCCCAAAACACCTCTAAGTACTCTGTCACAACTGTCTGGTAGGAAAAAGACTACAGAGGGTTTTGAAGTCAGCCAGCACCATCGTAGGCATCAGTCTTCACTCCACCGAGCAAATCTACATGAGGAGATATCTTAAGGAAGCAGCCACTATCCTCAAGGACCCTCATCACCCAGGCCAAGCCCTATTAACACTGTTACCATCAGGAGCTCGATGACAAACATCTACTGGCACAATATCAGCCTTTTCCTGTTAGCTATCAGATTTCTGAATAGACAATCATATTCTCTTGTTTTTGCACTAATTTATTTCTCAAATGAAATTTATCGCAATATTTGCAAATACAAGAAATGTTGCGATATATCTGTGACAACAAATTTCAATTCTCTATATAGCCATGATCATATAGTATGGTGGGGCAAGCATGAGAACTTGATGTCCCGTAAAGTGTAGTCAAGAAATAATGAGAGTTGGAGAATATGGAGCTGCTTTGATTGGATCAGGTCACTAAGAGAAAATTGAACATAAATAGATCACTGGCATGCTTCTTTATTTTCACATTCTTTAAGTCACAGAGTTCTAACATGTGCCAAGACTTTGTGCAGATCTTGCCTCTATCTACTATGGAATAAACTATCAACTTTATCAACAGGACTGTTGTGCTTGCTTTCAGAGCCTCTCTAACCTGTTTTGTCAGTGGTGAAAGAGATGTATCTGCTCATGGGGAATAAAGAGCTTCCCTGGTACAATGGCAAACTGTGATTTCAGCTGCCACAAAGAGAAATGGTAATAGCTGCAAAGACAAAAGATTTGTGACCTTGAATACCACAAGCTATGCTGCTCTTGGTCTGGAGTGAGGCAACTGCTTCAGTTGCGAATGGTGACAGTGATGTAAAGGCACCTTGGAGGTTGCTCCTTGGAAAAGTGCTCACTGAACGTGCACTGCGGATCTTATATTCTGCTTCTTGCTCTCCTCTTTCCTCTCATTAATGTCACTCCAACACTACCCTTCTTCTCCAGCTCCAGAGGTGTTTTTTTTTTACAACCAAATTGTTTATCCAAAACCAATGAGACACCAGCAGAAACTTTCTTTCAGTGGTGAAAAATTCCACAAAATACCTTTGAGTTGTACAACAATCCAAGCGACAATCCAACAACTAACTAGAACATAAAATATGGCCCCTTTAATTGGAGTACCTGAAAGGTTCTCGCTCAGTATAAGCAACAGGAGCTGCAAGCTATGTTTGACAGGGGGTGAATAAGAGTTGCACCCATTTAAATCATGGGAAAAGAAGAGGTGTAATTGAACTTCTCCAATATCTCATAGAGCAAGGCAAATGGAAGAAGATTAAAGCAACTGGCAGTGTCACTGAAAAGATGATTACAAAGACCACCTAATGAGAGCATGCTAATTGAGCAAAATTCCAAGAGAATTCCACAGCCGGCCTCTACTGAGGAAGAGCAATCATGAACATGGCTTGGAACCAAATTTGGTTCTTGTACTTAGTATCATATGTGGAGAATATTTCACTGTTGGCACTCCGCCACTCAAATTATTTCTCTCAATACAATAAAGGTATTTTTTTCATGAGGGTGGATTGACTGTTTCTGATGCACAAATGCCGTTTCATTCAGTTATTATCACGCTACACTCAGCAGCCCTGAAGCAGCTGTTAAAATGATGTTGTTTTGTCTGACGCTGCTTCTCTGAAGCTCTCAGTCGTTCCACAATGTTAAAGGTGTTACTGAAATCTAAACTGCTGTTTAAAATTTCGTAATAGAAACTCAAAAAACCTGGATTATTTTTGCAAGGTCTAAACTAGGATTAATGTTTTATTTGTAAAAGAAACTATGGTATATCGAATGTGTTAATGTGATTCTCAAAAGGTGAGGAATCATTATCATGTGAAGTTGAAGCAAATACATGAGATTCCAGTGAATTGTGTGCCCCTATAGTAGAGGCCCATTAAATAAATGTTGGGAGTTACCAGGCGATAGAGTATGCACTAAATCTTTTTTGAAGACTTGCCACTAACCATGTGTGTGTTTATGTCATGTCATGGGTCACGTCTCCAGAATGGAGGACCATCGCCTTCCCAAGATCGTGTTTTATGGCGAGCTCTCCACTGGCCACCGTGACAGAGGTGCACCAAAGAAAAGGTACAAGGACTGCCTAAAGAAATCTCTTGGTGCCTGCCACATTGACCACCGCCAGTGGGCTGATAACGCCTCAAACCGTGCATCTTGGCACCTCACGGTTTGGCGGGCAGCAACCTCCTTTGAAGAAGACCGCAGAGCCCACCTCACTGTCAAAAGGCAAAGGAGGAAAAACCCAACACCCAACCCCAACCAACCAATTTCCCCTGCAACCACTGCAACCGTGTCTGCCTGTCCCGCATCGGACTTGTCAGCCACAAACGAGCCTGCAGCTGACGTGGACTTTTTACCCCCATAAATCTTCGTCCGCGAAGCCAAGCGAAAGAAAGAATTATACCATTGTGTCATATATGCACATGCATTATTTATAATTTATATACAAATGCAACACATTCACTTTGCACTTTGAAAGATTACTTCATTATTTAGAGTAATTAGAGGCTCAATGCATCAACTGGCTTTCTCAGATTCCTGCACATTTATAACTGTACTGAGATTTTTGGGATTATAGTTATTGCTTGTTCTGATAAATGTGTGACACACTGGCTCAACTCATCTGTTGACTAGGTCTCCTCTTCAATGGTTAGTTCCGCATCACTTCTGCAACAAATTAGTTAACACACATTTCTTCAATATGTTATGCTATGTCTTTCACTCCAGGTTATTAATGATGGTATTGTAGTGGCCTGCACACAGAGACACGACCGGCCCACAAAATGGCAAATGACCACGGTGACCATGCGGACCTGGGGGTGACACTGACTGTCATCCCAGGTGACTTCCACACAGCGGGATGGTGGGGAACTCTGCCGGCACCCTGATGACGCGGGGTCCTGATATCAGCGTGAGGGGCCACATAAGTGCGATGGCCATAGCATTAAATCAGTCTTGTTTTCCAAGGCTTTGTTGTGAGTGTCGTTCTTCTCCATGCTCGCATAGCGTGTACATTATAGTATCCACTTTTAATCTGAGGTAATTTGTTAGACAAGAGTATATTTACTTTAAGAGTCCCAGATAGCAATGTAATCTCTTCTCAGTACAAAGAGTGTCTTCCTCGATCACTGTAGCAGTGAGAAATAGTGGAAGACCACAAGTCTAGACTACACAAAGAACTCAGTGAAACCAACATTTGTAACAAAAAGACCAATACTGGTGAGATTAATGAAATGGAAAGGTGGTGCAACACTTGGAATTGATTACTTGAAACTTGGGTGCTTGAAGATATGGCTGTGAAGGTGAAACTGTTCTCTTTAAGCTGTGAGCATGTGCGCATGCACACACCTTTGGCAATCAGGGCACAAAGGAAATGATTGTGTACACAAAAAGCTAGTTACCTAAAATAATGTAGTAATTAATCATTATACTTATTGAAAATAATCTCTTAGATAGTTATTTCAATTAACTATTTAGTTGATTTTTCAAATACCACATTTGCACATGACTAATTTACGTCATTGATGTTTTATTTAATGGAACCCCAAATTATAGAATAAAATCTTAACTAAGTATGTTACTTCATAGAATGCAATCATACTTGTATTATATTAAAACCTGTCAATACAGTTTTATTAGCCACGAGAGATAGGCTGCGCCAAATCAATTTCAACTTTACATTTGCACGGGGGTGTGACAATGCAGAGGATCCAAGCAGATGTGCTCTGAAACAGCTCTCCATAAAAAGTATTAAAAAGATGGGTTGAAAGCTCAAAAATCAGAATTTCATCATCAAAAATGGATAAAACTAGTACTAAATGACCAAGGCAACCAAAAACAAAAACTGAAGAAGCAGTAACTCAGCCAGGAATATCGAGTGAAGCCCCATGAGGAGTGGCATAGGAGGGGCTTTGGGACCAGCTGAACACAGCAGAGCTGGGGTATCAGCCCAAGATATAGCCACCATCTTGAACAAGATGGAAACTTAATGCACTCATTTTACAAGCATTGAATCAGCGATAAGAGAAATATCAGAAATGATATCGGAAATTAAAGAAATTGTGGAAGATTTAAGTGGAGGCCAAGCTGGACAAAACAAAAGACAAGCTAAAGGCTCCAGAAGAAAATGCAAAAACACGGGACACAGACAGAAAAAGAATGAAGGACAAGATCGATCATATGGAAAGCTTTAGCAGATGCAACAATGTAAGAATCATTGGGCTGAGAGAAGGAATCGAGGGGAAAGACCCAGTGAGCTTCTTTGAAATATGGATCCCTCAAATGCTGGAACAAATCAAGTTAAATCCAAAACTGCAAATTGAAAGGGCTCACTGGACACTCGAACCCAGAAGATCTGGCAAAGAGTGATCACGACCAGTCCTGGTAAGACATTTAAGCTTCTGAGAGCTGGATGTGATCTTGGGAGCAGCATATGAATATTAAAAAAAATAACAATGGGCCATTAGTGGTGCACAACAAAAAAGTAATGTTTTTTCAGGACTTTAGCCCCGCTTTGGTCAAACAAAGAAAAGGATTTGATGAGGTAAAGAAACAACTGTGATCCAAAAACTTATAATATTCAACGATTTACCCAGTGATGCTGAGGGTTGATGTCCCAGAAGGTAATTTATGAATTTTCGAGAATAAAGAAGTGGAAGAGTTTTTACACAAGTTGTGAAGAGATTTAAGCTGCCAGATAAGAAGGTCAAATAGACAATTTTGAAACAGGACCAACTGAAAGATGTATTTTTTTCTCTATTTTGTAGTACTGAGCCATCTTGTTTTTGCTGCTAAAACAAAATGTGTAATATACACGGAGAGCTCTGGAAAAAACAGAAGGTGGCGAGGAAGAAACTTGTGCTTTGACCAACTAAAACACAAATATGGAGTGGCCAACAGGATCACTTTCTGTTTTCTCCAGCTTAGATCATTCTTAAGAGAAAGATGGGGACCAACATTGACTCCACCTGACATTAATGAAACAGAATGAATGGTCTGGATGGGGAATACACCCAAATTTATATTAAAAATGTACTGTGCTCTCCAGAGAGAAAGTGAAAAACTAGGGTTGCAGAGGTCAAGGGAAAGATGGAAGTCGGATTTAAGTGTAGTGATTTTAGAAAGAAACTGGTCAGATTGGTGTAAAGACAGCATGACATCAATTATAAATGCAAGATATGGATTTGTTCAGTATAATTTGTTTACATCAATTATATCTTACCCCATAAAAAACAGAAATGTCAAAGATGTGTGTCAGATGTGTGAGACAAGAATTTTTCTACATGCCACATGGTTGTGTGTAAAGGTGAAGCCATTTTGGCAAGACATCACAGAAAAATTAGCCAGGATAACATGAGTCACCTTCACGGGTGACCCGGAGTTATATCTACTAGGTAATTTTATGGAAATAAGCAACAAATTGAATAAATATAAAATCTCATTTATAAAAATAGCATTAGTCGTAATGAAAAAATGTATTGCGATAACTTTGAAGTCTGACTCCCCTCTACTTGTAGCACGATGGACTACGGAAATGAACCGCTGTATACCTATGGACAAAATCATATATGATTTCAAGAATAAATATGACACTTTTGTAAAGATCTGGCATCAATATCTGGACATATTGGGACCCAAATGCAGTTATAAAAAAGACTATAAATGTTACTATTATACATATCCAAAATTTCCCCAATTGAACTCTATATATTTAAAAGCTATGTAAGATCTGATGATGTGCGGATCTGTATGTATGGAAGGGAGAGGGAGGGATGGACTGTTTTGTTTTTGTTGTTGCTAGTAAGAAAAAAAATTAATATCTTGTGATATTGAAGATTTTGTTATGTATATTGTTTAAAAAAATCAAAAATAAAATATTCAAAACAAAGTTTACATTTGGCAAGCATTCAGTGCGCACATACTTTTGTCACAAGAAAAAAGTTGGCACAACATAAGATTTTGGCGTATACTGAGTACTAAAAAATAGAGGGAACATTGGAAGGTGATTGCAATTGTTATTACCTTCATAAATTTCATAGATTCTAGAATGTTTCCATATATTGCTGGGTTAAGAAAATGCTACTCTAATACTTAAAAGGGAGAAAGGAAGAAAAATTATAGACCAATTAGCCTGATCAAAGTTTTAGTGAGAATACTGAATTTATGATTAAAGAGTAAAGATGGCATTTGGAAATCAAAATAAATTATGGAGACCCAACATGGATTTATAATAGGGAAATTAGAATCATGGCGTTAGACAGCATAGAAACAGGCTCTTTGGCCCACCAAGTCAGTACTCCCCATCAAATGCCCATTTGTATTCATTAGGCTATATTTTCTTCACATTCCCATGTAATTACAGTATTTTCTGCCATAACCATTACACACACATACACTTGTGACAATTAACTAAGACCAATTAATTGCTTGGACTGACTGTTTCTTCTGTTTCTTTTGCTCTTTGATTCCTTCTGGTAAACTTCAAAGTTTCTTTAATCAAGCCCGAAACATTGGTTATGTATTATCTTCGCTACATAAAGGACACTGTTTGAACTGCGGAGTTTTCCAGCATTGTGTTTTTACTTCAAGCATGGTGTTTGCAGACTTTCATGTTTTACTTCCACATCTAAAACATTATTTACAATAAAATAAATCATCTTCACTCTTCCCAAAATAATCTGTGAAAAATGCATCATTTCACAGAATGTTCCAAGCTGCTATTTCATCCTGTGCTATGTTTTGCCATTTTATCCTATTTATTTCCTTAGTTGTCTCAGAATTGAACTCCAGGTGTGTTGTCCTCTATGTTCTGAATTTAATTTTCTGATCCTTTCTAGGTTATCATCGTCTCTAGGCCTCTCAACGTTCTACTGACTATTGCTGTCTTTATAATTCCTGCTAAACACAGGTTTTCTGACTCACTGAACTTCAATTATCATTGAAATCTTTGATAGCTCAGCCATCTTCTTTGACCATGGAGTTTTAAGAACTTCTTCAAAATTTGCCATATTTTCCTCACTGCCCTAATCTACACCTTTGCAAATAATCCATGTTATCAGTTGTAAGGAACTGGGAAATGATTTGCAAAGTGAGTACTGAATGAAATAAACTGTGGAATTTCAGAAAATGTGCCAACTTCATATCAAAAATTAATGTTAATTTTTGTTTCTGAGGATAGGTGGAGGAATGATTGATGGAATTTAATGCAGAGAAGTGAGGTGTTGCATTTTGGGAGATCTAACATGGATAGGACCTTCTTAGTGAATGGTACAAATCTAGGAAGTGTTGAGGAGCAGATGGATGTGTGAGTGCAAGTATATTGTACCTTGTAAGTAGTTACACAGATAGGTCAGGGTATTGAATATAGAAGTTGGAAGTTCATGTTGCAGTTGTATAAGATGTTGATGATACTCCGTTTGGAATACTGAGTTAAATTTTGGTCACCTTGCAATTGGAAAGATGTTGTCAAGCTGGAAAGGGTGCAGAGAAGATTTACGGTATTGCCTGGACTCATGAGTCTGAACTAAAGGATGACGTTAACCAGGGTAGGACTTTATGCAGCATAAAAGGATGAGGGGTGATCTCATAGAGGTAGACAAAATCACGAAAGGAATAAATTAGATGAGCGCAGTCTTTTGCCTAGAGCAGTAGAACTGGTAACCAGTGGACATAGGTTTAATGTGAGGGGGAAAGATTTAACAGCAGGGTAACATTTTTTTTTAACAGAGTGAGATGAGTGTATGGACTGGGCTGCTGGAGAAAGTGGTTGAGGCAAATATTATTGCCAGAAAAAATTGCACAATTACATGGATAGGATAGGTTTAGATGGATATGGGCCAAATGGAGGTAAGTGGAATGAGTGTGGGTGGGACTATTGCCCAGTAGCACTCACATCTATTGTAATGAAGTGCTTTGAGAGATTGGTCATGGCCAGAATTAACTCATACCCAAGTAAAGATCTGGACCCACAGCAATTCACCTACATATAACTGGCTCTCCACTCACCCTTGGATCACAAAGACAACAGCAACAAGTACATCGGGCTAATCTTTATTGAATTTCACTCAGCTTTCTATACCATCATACCCTCAGTGCTGGTCAATAAGCTCCATAACCTAGTCTTCCGCACCACCCCGCCCCCCCCACCCCCCCGCAACTGGATCCTTGACTTTCTCATTGGAAGACCACAGACAGTATGCATTGGAAAGAATGTCTCCTCCTTACTGACAATCAACACAGGGGCTCCTCAATGATGTGTACTTAGCCCACTCCTCTACTCACTCTACACCCATGTCTGTGTGGCTAGGTACAATTCAAAAGCCTTCTACAAATTTGCCGATGACACCACATTCATTGGCAGAATCACAGAGAGCCATGAGCAAATGTACAGGAGGGAGACAGATCAGCTCGTTGAATGCTGACACAGCAACAATTTTACACTCAATGTTAGGAAAACGAAGGAACTGATTGTGGACTTCAGGAAGAAATCAGGAGAACCCGAATCATCCTCATCTAGGGGTCAGCAGTGGGAAAGGTTAAGAAGTTCAAATTCTGTCAACATATCTGAATATCTGTCCTGAAGCCTCCACGATGATACAATTACAAAGAAGGCTCGCCAGCAGCTATATTAGTGAGGTGCCTGAGTAGATTTGGTATGTCACTAAAGACTCTTGCAAATTTCTCCAGGTGTACCATGGAGTGCATTCTGACTGGTTATATCACTGTCTGGTATGGAGATGCCAATGCACAGGAGAAGAAAAAAAACAACAGAGCTATGAACCTGGCCAGCACCATCATGAGCTTCAGTGTTCACTCCATCGAGGACGTCTACAAGAGATGGTGCTTTAAGAAAGCAGTCTCTATCCTCAAGGACTCTCACCACTCAAGCCATGCCTTGTTCACTCTGATGCAAGCCAAAGGCACAATTACAGTTTCTTCCCCTTCCCCATCAGATTTCTGAATGGGCAATGAACCACAGCATGACTTTTTCTTCTTTTGCACTAACTTATTTATTTTTAAATGTAACTTATAACAATTGTTGCACTGTGGTTGCTGCAGCAAAACAATGAATTTTGTGACATGTCCATAACAAAAATTCTTATTCTGCTTCTGATATTTTAGACAGTGTGGGCAAGTTGATCTGAAGGGGCTATTTTCACACTGTATGACACTATGACTCAATGTTATTTTGTTATTTCTACTCTTGACTGCTTTGCTACTCACATATGAGTACACTTTAGTTAGAAATGCACTACTAGCCATATTCTATCTTCTTTCTTTCTTTGGCTTAGCTTCGCGGACAAAGATTTATGGAGGGGTAATGTCCACGTCAGCTGCAGGCTCGTTGGTGGCTGACAAGTTCGACGCGGGACAGGCAGACACGGTTGCAAGGGAAAATTGGTGGGTTGGGGTTGGGTGTTGGGTTTTTCCTCCTTTGTCTTTTGTCAGTGAGGTGGGCTCTGCGGTCTTTTTCAAAGGAGGTTGCTGCCCGCCAAACTGTGAGGCGCCAAGATGCATCTTAGCCATAGTCACTATGTACTAAAATATACATTGTTCAACCTTGCCTAAAACAGGCTTTTGTCCCTTTTTCATCCCTTAAATCAGGCTTCTAACATTTGTTTATGGTTTTCCCTCCAAGACTGATGGCACTGTGAATCCCTGCTCACAAACTTTGTAATTAATAATTGAATTCTGTCATGTAGTAAGCAGGCCTGACAGCATTTGACCCTCACAACCACCTCCTGAGAATCCTGTGATATTAACAGTGATCCCAATCTTGAGGTTCTATTCGCCATGCTGGACCCAATAATATGTGTCTCAATCGATGTGGATTTGGTCTCTTCCCATTCAGGTAAACTAAATGCATCCAGCAGTAATACATACTTAGAAAGCGTGTGTCTGACTTTCTGGGCCATATCATGAAATATTACTGTGGAACACCTAAGGAATTTCACAATATATTTTACAGAGGGATTCATTCTCTGCAGATCTCCCAAGGCCGACTCATGGACTGCTGCTGCTTGAATAAATAACATCCATTTCTCAAGCCAGCAGATAATTTCCATACCCAATGGATTGCATGATTACATGTATAAATATTACTTAGCTAATTATTCTGGTAAAATTCTACTTCTGCTTTTGGGTGCCATATGAAAATGAAAATGAATGAAAATGAAAAAAAGAGGGACTGGCACCAACTCGTGTCACAGAAATATAAATAAAACATAAAACTAAATAAATAAAAAAAAGACCTTTCTCTTCACATAGCACACTCTTGTAGTTCAGTCTTGTCTCAGTTCTTGCTCCCACTGGATGATAACTCTGGCAGGAGGAAAAAAAAATCAACTGTGAGGCACAATACCTTCATTGACTGATCAACATTATCCTTGTAGTAAACCCTAAGACAGTTGCAGGTCCTCAATGATATAATCCGCCATTCTTGAATTTATCTTCCTGGGTTTTATAAATTAAATGGTGAGATATAGCCTTCTAGCAGTGGAAATGTCTTGATTGTTAACCAAACCATCCTAATAAAGAAGTCTCTTTTCTGAACTCCACACTTATTTCTCTTGCTTGTGAATCTATCAGTTCATGAGCCTGAAGCAAACTTCAGAATGCAATATATGTGCTCTAGTCTTTTTTTTAACTTTGCTTCTCATCTAGTCTTAGCCTTGACAATAGGTGGCAACCTTAACCACTTCGTCGACAAGCAGTGTTAAACCATGCTAATTGCAATGTCAACATGATGGAGATGATCCACTTCACAAAAAATCTGGTGTCTTTTAAACAGTCTTTTTATTTACATTAACACCTAGAAATTCTTGTTGGATAGAATACTTATTATTTTACTGGCAGAACAGAACTGAATTAAATTTAAACTTGAAATAAAAACAATCTCTCATTGCTGCGGTCAGAGGTTCCCACCTGCTGCAAAAGGATATAAATCATCCCATTCGGTACCCAAGAAGAGTAGAGTGAGCTGCCTCAATGACTATTGCCCGGTCGGTAGCTCTCACATCGACTGTGATGAAATGCTTTGAGAGGTTAGTCATGGCCAGAATGAACTTGTACATAATTAAAGATCTGGACCCACTACAATTCTCAGGATGCCACTGTTGACATAGCAGTTAGCACAACGCCTTTACAGCGCCAGCAATCAGGTCCGAGGTTCGAAACCTGCTCTGTCTGTAAGGACTTTGTGCGTTCTGCCTGGGTTTTCCCCAGAGACTCGAGTTTCCTCCCACTGTTCAAAATGTACTGAGGGGGTAGGTGTAAATTGGGCATCACTGACTAATAAGCCGAAATGGCCTGTAAATGTGCTGTGTGTCTAAATTTAAATTTAAAATTTATTTTATTTCTCCTACGGCCACAATTCCTGCACAGCACATGAAATCTCATTGGCTCTTCACTTAGCTCTAGATCACCTAGACAACAGCAACACATACATCAGGCTAATATTCATGAACTCTAGCTCAGCTTTCAACACCATTTCATACCCTCAGTACTGGTCAACAAGCTCCAAAACCTGGGGCTCTGCACCCCCACCTCTGCAACTGGATCTTGAACATTGTTGTTGCCTCATTGGAAGACTACAGTCAGTAAAAATCAGAAACAATGTCTCCTCCTCACTAACAATCAACACAGGTGAATTTCAATGATGCATGCTTATCCCACCGTTCTACTTCCCCTGCACTTATGACTGTGTGGCCAAGTCCCATTCAAATGTTGTCTATAAATTTGCTGATGACACCCATTTCGCTAGCAGAATCACATGTGGCAATAAGGAAACACACAAGAGTGAGATAGATTAGCTAGTTGAGTGGTATCGCAACAACAACCTTTTGTGTTCAGCTCTAGTCATCTCATTACAGGAAGGATGTGGAAGCTATGGAGAGGGTGTAGAGGAGATTTACTAGGATGTTACCTCACTGTCAAAAGACAAAGGAGGAAAAACCCAACACCCAACCCCAACCAACCAATTTTCCCTTGCAACCGCAGCAACCGTGTCTGCCTGTCCCGCATCGGACTTGTCAGCCACAAACGAGCCTGCAGCTGACGTGGACATTACCCCTCCATAAATCTTCGTCTGCGAAGCCAAGTCAAAGAAAAAAAAGAATAATGGAAAAAAAGTCTTATGAGGCAAGGTTAGTAGAGCTGAGTTCAGCTCTAGTCACCTCATTGCAGGAAGGATGTGGAAGCTATAGAGAGGGTGTAGAGGAGATTTACTAGGATGTTACCTATAATGGAAAACAATGTCTTATGAGGCAAGGTTAGTAGAGCTGAGACATTTTTCTTTGGAGCGTAGAAGGATGAGAGGAGACTTAATAGAAGTCTACAAGATTATGAGAGGCATAGATAAGGTGGACAGCCAGTGCCTGTTTCCCAGGGCAGGAACAGCAAACACCAGAGGACAAATGTACAAAGTTAAGGGACAGTAGTTTAGGGGAGACATCATGGGTAAGTTTTTTATGCAGAGAGTTGCTGGTGTCTGGGATGGTGGTGGAGGCTGAAATATTAGGGGCATTTAAGAGTCTCTTAGAGAGGCACATCGATGGATGAAAAATAGAGTGTTAAAAATCTAGGAAGGGAGGGTTTAGTACATTTTTAAAGGAAAACATGGGTTGGCACAACGTCAAGGGCTGAAGGGCTTGTGCTATGTTGTTGTGTTCTATGCTCAACTTCTCTGAAGATCTTTCCTGGGGCCTTCATGGTGATGAATTATGAAAAAGGCTCACCAGTGGCAATACGCGAAGAGTTTGAGGAGATTTGGTATGTCATCAATTGTTATGCTTGTTCTTTCAAGAAGAATGACTTTACATGGGTTTAACTTTTTACCGACTTTATTTTCCTTGATTTGAGCTGCTTCAACCGACTTCCAACTGACTTCCCAACCAACAACGCCTGGGACTCCTGTCATATGTCACTTCCAGTTTCCGCCCGATTGTGCACATTTCATGCTAGGAAATGTCATTCTTATTTACATGCATAATAACATATCCTTCTCCTTTAAAAAAAACAAAAAAAAACACAAACACAAAACTACGTCTACATAACAAAACTATCTACATTCTGTGGCCAGACTCTTTCCTTTCAGCAGCTTTCAATAAGTTTCTGTGGTAGTTTAATTGTCCTTTTTGCTCTGCTATGTGTTTTCCACTGGTGTACTGCTTGCATTTACTGGATTTGAGGTAGTGTCTTTCTGTGGACTCTGGACCACATGTTCCTTTTCTTCCTGTGCAGGACTCTTTTGTGTATTGACAGGTGATGGAGTCATGGCTATGAGTTGGAGCTTGTGGTCATAGATTCATGCAGTTCCTTGTCAGAAGCGTCCCTCCCTCTATCTGGATCTAGTAGGAATATGGATCCATTTCCTCTTGAATATGACCTGGCATGGCCAATGTGCCAGATTTGTGATCTTGGATTCACACTGGAGCTCCAGGCTTCAGGACTGGTTGGCTTTTCACAGTCTTGTCATGATACTGTTTCTGTTTTACTTTCTCTTCCACTTTAGCCTGTTTGACCTTTGCTCCTTTAAGTGTCAACAGATTTTCACGCATTGGAATGTTGGAACGTATGCGTTGACCCATCAGCATTTGGGCTGGATAAAGGCCATTCTGTAATGGTGGACTTCTGTAAATTATTAGACTTCTGTGGAAATCCATTTGTCCATCATGCGCTTTCTTCATGAGGCTCTTCACCACCTTGACAGAACTCTCTGCTAGGCCATTAGACATTTTTTTTTTATTTTTTATTTTTTATTTTTCACACCATAAACCACATTAACCATGATACACACTTTTTCCTTTTCAAACATATACAGTGCCATTTTCTCCCCCCCCCTCCCTCCTCCCATCCCACCCTCCCTACCTCCCCCCTCCCGTCCATTAAAAGTACAAAATCTAGGATACATTAAACCAGTCAAACAATGTTGTCATTCAATAAAAATACACAAGAAATTCCATTGAGTCAATTCTTTTCATTTCCTTCTCCTTCCGTTAATTTAGGTAGTGAATGTCCACGGTAGGTTTTCGCTATTGTGTTTCATGTAAGGCTCCCATATTTGTTCAAATATTTCAATATTATTTCTTAAACTATATGTTATTTTTTTCTAATGGAATACATTTATTCATTTCTATATACCATTGTTGTATTTTCAAATTATCTTCCAATTTCCAGGTTGACATAATACATTTTTTTGCTACGGCTAGAGCTATCTTAACAAATCATTTTTGTGCATCCTCCAAATCAATTCCAAATTCTTTGTTTTTTATGTTACTTAGGAGGAAGATCTCTGGATTCTTTGGTATATTGTTTTCTGTAATTTTATTTAATATCTGATTTAGATCTTCCCAAAATTTTTCTACTTTCTCACATGTCCAGATTGCATGAATTGTTGTTCCCATTTCTTTTTTACATCGAAAACATCTATCAGATACTGTTGGGTCCCATTTATTTAACTTTTGAGGTGTAATGTATAGCCTGTGTATCCAGTTATATTGTATCATACGTAACCTCGTATTTATTGTATTTCTCATCGTTCCAGAACATAACCTCCCATGTTTCCTTTTTTATCTTTATATTTAAATCTTGTTCCCATTTTTGTTTAGTTTTACCATTTGTTTCCTCATTCTCCTTTTCTTGCAGTTTAATATACATATTTGTTATAAATCTTTTGATTATCATTGTATCTGTAATCACATATTCAAAGTTACTTCCCTCTGGCAAACTCAGACTGCTTCCTAATTTGTCCTTCAAGTAGGATCTCAATTGGTAATATGCCAGTGCTGTATCTTGAGTTATATTGTATTTATCTTTCATTTGTTCAAAGGATAATAATCTATTTCCTGAAAAACAATTTTCTATTCTTTTGATCCCTTTTTTCTCCCATTCTCTAAAGGAAAGGTTATCTATTGTAAAAGGGAGTAACTTGTTTTGCGTCAATATTAGTTTTGGTAATTGATAATTTGTTTTATTTCTTTCTACATGAATCTTCTTCCAAATATTGAGTAGATGATGTAATACTGGAGAAGTTCTATGTTGTACCAATTTTTCATCCCATTTATATAATATGTGTTCAGGTATCTTTTCCCCTATTTTATCTAATTCTAATCTGGTCCAATCTGGCTTTTCCCTTGTTTGATAAAAATCTGATAGGTATCTTAATTGTGCGGCTCTATAATAATTTTTAAAGTTTGGCAGTTGTAAGCCTCCTTGTTTATACCATTCTATTAATTTATCTAGTGCTATCCTCGGTTTCCCCCCTTTCCATAAAAATTTCCTTATTATTTTCTTTAACTCCTTGAAGAATTTCTCTGTCAGTTGTATTGGCAATGCCTGAAATAGGTATAATATCCTTGGAAAAATGTTCATTTTAATACAGTTTATCCTTCCTATTAGTGTTAGTGGTAAATCTTTCCAATGCTCTAAATCGTCCTGTAATTTTTTCATTAGTGGATAATAATTGAGTTTATATAGTTGGCTGAGATTTTTATTTATTTGTACACCTAGGTATCTTATTGCTTGCATTTGCCATCTAAATGGTGATTCCTTCTTAAATTTTGAGAAATCCGCATTATTCATAGGCATTGCTTCACTTTTATTTACGTTGATCTTGTAACCCGACACTTCTCCATATTCCTTCAATTTCTTATATAATTCTTTTATTGATAGTTCTGGTTCTGTTAAGTATACTATAACATCAGACGCAAATAAACTGATTTTATATTCCTTGTCTTTTATTTTTATCCCTTTTATATTATTTTCTGTTCTTATCAATTCTGCTAGTGGTTCTATAGCTAACGCGAACAATAAAGGTGATAGTGGGCATCCCTGCCGTGTTGACCTGCTTAAGTTAAATTGCTTTGATACATATCCATTTACTGTCACTTTCGCCAATGGTCCCTTATATAATGCTTTAATCCAATTAATATACTTCTCCGGTAAACTGAATTTTTGCAATACTTTGAACAAATAATTCCATTCTACTCTGTCAAAGGCCTTCTCTGCGTCTAAAGCAACTGCTACTGTTGGCGCTTTATTCCCTTCTACTGCATGAATTAAGTTAATAAATTTACAAATATTGTCTGTTGTGCGTCTTTTTTTGATAAATCCAGTTTGGTCTAGATTTATCATTTTCGGTACATACTCTGCTAATCTGTTTGCTAATAGTTTAGCTATTATCTTATAATCTGTGTTAAGTAAAGATATTGGTCTATATGACGCTGGTGTGAGTGGATCTTTCCCTTGCTTTAGTATTACTGTAATTATTGCTGTTTTACATGAATCTGGTAAGCTTTGTGTTTCATCAATCTGGTTGATTACATCCAGGAGGGGCAGAATTAATAAATCTTTAAATGTTTTATAGAATTCTATTGGGAATCCATCCTCTCCTGGTGTCTTATTATTTGGTAATTTTTTTAATTATCTCTTGTATTTCTACTATTCCAAATGGCTCTGTTAATTCATTTTGTTCCTCTATTTGTAGTTTTGGTAGTTCAATTTTAGTTAGAAATTCATCTATTTTCCCTTCTTTCCCTTCATTTTCAGTTCGGTATAATTGTTCATAGAATTCTCTAAAGTTTTCCTTGATCTCTTTTGGATTATATGTAATTTGTTTGTCTTTTTTCCTTGATGCCAAAACCATTTTCTTAGCTTGTTCTGTCTTAAGCTGCCATGCTAGAATTTTGTGCGTTTTTTCACCTAGTTCATAATATTTCTGTTTTGTCTTCATTATATTCTTCTCCACCTTATATGTTTGTAGTGTTTCATATTTTATTTTTTTATCTGCCAATTCTCTTCTTTTAGTTGTATCTTCCTTCATTGCTAATTCTTTTTCTATATTTACTATTTCCCTTTCCAACTGCTCTGTTTCCTGATTATAGTCCTTTTTCATCTTGGTTACATAACTTATTATTTGCCCTCTAATGAATGCTTTCATTGCATCCCGTAGTATAAACTTATCTTTCACTGATTTCGTATTTATTTCAAAATACATTTTAATTTGTCTTTCAATAAATTCTCTAAAATCCTGCCTTTTAAGTAACATGGGGTTTAATCTCCATCTATACATTCTTGGAGGGATGTCCTCTAACTTTATTGTCAATATTAAGGGTGAATGGTCCGATAGTATTCTAGCTTTATATTCTGTTTTTCTTACTCTATCTTGCATACGAGCTGATAACAAAAATAGGTCTATTCTTGAGTATGTTTTATGTCTAGCCGAGTAATATGAATATTCCTTTTCCTTTGGGTGTTGTTTCCTCCATATATCCAAAAGTTGCATTTCTTCCATCGATTTAATTATAAATTTGGTTACTTTGTTCTTTCTGTTAATTTTTATTCCAGTTTTGTCCATATTTGAATCCAAATTCAGGTTGAAATCCCCTCCTATTAATATGTTCCCTAGCGTATCTGCTATCTTCAAAAAAATATCTTGCATAAACTTTTGATCTTCTTCGTTAGGTGAATATACATTGAGTAGATTCTAAAACTCCGAATATATCTGACATATCTCCCTGCTGGATCTATTATTTCCTCTTCTATTTTAAATGGCACATTTTTACTAATTAATATAGCTACTCCTCTTGCTTTTGAATTATACGATGCTGCTGTTACGTGTCCTACCCAATCACTCTTTAATTTCTTGTGCTCCAATTCAGTTAAATGTGTTTCTTGCACAAATGCTATATCAAATTTTTCTTTTTTCAGTAAATTTAGCAGTTTCTTCCTTTTAATTTGGTTATGTATTCCGTTAATATTTAAAGTCATATAGTTCAGTGTAGCCATTTTATACTTTGTTTATCTTCCCTTTCCATTTCTCCATCATTACCTTTCCTTCTTATCCATTTCTGCTTTCTTGTTTTGAACACTTTATAAGACAACATTTCTAAAACATCAAACATTTTCCTTATTCTCCTATTTAAAACTTCTTTAACCCCAATCTCCCCTTCCCCTCCTGAGTTGTCCTTTATCCCTTGTCGGACAACCACATCTCCCCTCTCCATTTGGATTTGCGAATTCACTCGCAAACGTCAGCTGATTTTGCAGTGACCGTAACTCCTCCCCACCCAGCCCCCCCAGAAAAGATTTCAATTTTCATATGTAACAAAGGTCACTCTTTTAATTCCCTCCTTATTCCCTCTATTCCATTTCCTTCCCTTATTAATTCTTGTCTATACTCTATATATTTTCCTCTAAATACGGATACATTCATGTATGCACACTATATATATACACACATATACCTCTTTACCCACATATATATAGTTCGTGGTCATTTTTACTCTTATTACATGTCTTCATCTCTCTGCTTGTTTTGTAGTTGTTCTGCAAATTTCCTTGCTTCCTCTGGATCCGAGAATAGTCTCTTTCCATAAGATCGTTTCGCTGTATTGCACTCCTTCCTCTTCTTCAGGAGTTCAAAACTTATGTGTCTTTTTAGTTCGCAGTCTTTTGTACTCTCGTTACACGTCTTCATCTCAGTCTATTTTGTAATTGTTCTGCAAATTTTTGTGCTTCCTCTGGATCCGAGAATAGTCTGTTTTGCTGTCCTGGAATAAATATTTTCAATACCGCTGGATGCTTTAGTATAAATTTATACCCTTTCTTCCATAAAATCGCCTTTGCTGTATTGAACTCCTTTCTCTTCTTCAGGAGTTCAAAACTTATATCTGGATAAATAAAGATTTTTCGCCCTTTGTACTCCAGTGGCTTGTTGTCCTCTCTTACTTTCTCCATTGTTTTCTCCAGTACCTTTTCTCTTGTAGTATATCTTAGGAATTTTACTAAAATAGATCTTGGCTTTTGTTGTGGTTGTGGTTTAAAGGCCAATGCTCTATGTGCCCTTTCTATTTCCATTTCTTGCTGTAGTTCTGGACATCCTAAGATCCTGGGGATCCAATCTTTTATAAACTCTCTCATATTCTTGCCTTCTTCATCTTCCTTAAGGCCCACTATCTTTATGTTATTTCTTCTGTTATAATTTTCCATTATATCTATTTTCTGAGCTAACAGCTCTTATGTCTCTTTAACTTTTTTATTAGATTCCTCTAATTTCTTTTTTAAGTCCTCTACCTCCATTTCTACTGCTGCTTCTCGTTCTTCCACCTTGTCCATTCTTTTTCCCATTTCTGATAAGGTCATATCTATTTTATTCACTTTCTCTTCTGTATTGTTTCTTCTTCTTCTTAAATCATTAAATTCTTGCGCTTGCCGCTCTTTAAATGACTCCATGTATTCTTTCCCTTCTTCTTCCATTTCACTGTACTCTTCCTCTTCCTCTTCTTCTTCCTCTGGGTTGACCATCTGTTGTTTCTTTGTTGTCTTTTTCTTCTCTTCTTTCTTGTTTTCGTTGTCTTCTATGTTCTCTTCTTGCTGCTGCTGTTCTGCAGCTGTCATTGCCGGCTGTGGAGATCGACTCCCCAGCTGGTCACCCCTCCCGTCGGTGTGTTTTTTTGCATGCGCATCACTTTTACTCGGCTCAGCGAGCCATTTTTGTAGTCCACTTTTTACCGACCTGAGGGAGCGGGTTTCTCTCTCCACCGCGGGCCTCTTCGAACAGGTAAGGCCTTCTCCTTCTTCTTCCGTTGTCTTCTCTTCCTCTCTTCTTACCGTTGGTTTTGATTTTTCTTTTTTCGTCGCCATCTTCTTTCCACCTTTATACTCACTTTACTTTAATTTTTATTTCTGTGCCTTTGTGTTTTCCTTTGTTTTTCCCGACTTTTCTGGAGAGGGCTGGAGTTCACCGTCCGGCCACTACTCCATCACGTGACTCTTCCCTAGGCCATTAGACATTGAGTGATGCGGGCTTGAAGTTACATGCCGAAACCCCCAACTATTGGCAAAGGACTCAAATTTATTGTTGAAAATTGTGGCGTTTTTTCTGCTAACACTTCACCTGAAAAACAAACACACTTTTCATGAAAGTGATAACTGCTTGGTTGGGTAATTGGAAAAATTGTTACCACTATATGACTCTTCCCATTACAGTCAAACAAATCTACTGCAACTTTGAAGTGCGGCCTGTCTGGCACAGGGTGTGGTGTAAGCAGTTCCGCTTACTGCTTTGATCTATAGGTAAGGCATATTTCACATGAAGCAGTGGTCTGGCTTATGTCTTGGTTCATTCTTGGCCAGTACATCATCTCTTGAGCTCAACGTTTGCATTTTTCCTCACCAAGATGTCCTTTGTGTATCTTTTGGGGCATTTCCTTGTGTAGTAATATTAGAATCACAAACCTGTTCTCTATGAAGACCATATCTTTCACAACTGACAGTTTATCTCTGCATGCCCAATAATCCCAAATACCCATTGGACAGTTATTCTTAGCTGCCAGCCATCCTTTCTGTCTTGATTCTTTGAGCTCTTTCATTGTTTCATCTGTCTCTGTTGCTTTCTTGATCTGCACTGTTCCATCCCAGGATACTGGAAATGAGGAGATAATCATGTCAACATAAGCCTGTATCTCCATATTAACCTCTGGTCACTCTTTTCTTTCTTGTCAACTGCTTGAGACAGTACATCAGCTGCAAACATGTATTTTCCTGGTGTGTAGATCATTTTCACATGGTATTTCTGCAGCCTTATCAACATGCGCTGTACTCTCATGGGACAGTCGTTCAGTGGTTTGGACCTAATTGAGACCAGTGGTTTATAGTCTGTCTCCACTTCAAGAACTTGTCCATTAATGTATTGATGGATCCTTTAGCATGCAAAGTGCTGGCAAGAAGCTCTTTCTCTAACTGTGCATAGTTGGCTTCTGCACTTGTTAAAGCCCTTGATGCATAGGTGGCCATGTGTCCTCATGGTGCTGCAATAGTACTACTCCAAGGCCATGTCGGGATGCATCAGCCGAAATCCTGTTGCACCTATCCGGATCATAAAATTTTAGTACAGGCTTTTCTTTTAGGACTATTTTGAGAGCCTGGACACACTCTTCTTGCTTGTGTGACCAGATCCACTCATTTAGCTGCTCAAGGAGTGATCTAAGTAGTGCTGATGAGGGATGAACTTAGCTAGGTAAGTCACCATCCCCAAGAAATGTCTCACCTCCTCTTTGTTTTGGGGCCTCACAAAATTCTTAATGGCTGATGATTTTCTTGCTTCACTCCCTGTTCAGATATAACATCTCCTATGAAGGTTAGTGCCTTTACACCAAACTTACATATCTCTTTATTTAATTTCAAATTGATGTTCTATGTCATGTCAGGCACTTGCCTTAGTTGTGTATTATGTTCATTCTTGGGGGATCCCCATACAATTATATCATCCATCATGGTCTCAACTCCAGATATACTTTCAAAGATCATGTGGATAGTTTCCTGGTAGATGTCTGGTGCAGACAAGATCCCATATGGTAGCCAAACAAAGTGGTATCTTCCCTGTGGAGTATTGAAAGTGCATATTCTCGAACTTGCCTCATCGAAAGACATGCATCGAGCTTGTTAAACCACTCGGAACCTACAAACCAAGACATGATTTGCTCCTATGTTGGCAATTTAAAATACTCTCTCTTATTGAGATCTCTTAGGTCCAGACATTTAAGCAATGCTCCACTTTTCTTTTGCACGATGACCAGTGAGCTGACCCAATCTGTATGACTTTCATCCATTCCATGTATGCTAATTCTTGTGTAAGTTTGTCTCTAAGTGGAAATGGAACTTTCCTGCATGCATGGACAACAGAAACCATTGTCTCATCTATATGGATGTGTATGCCAAGCCCCTCAAAGATGTCTGCATACCCTTTCATGAGTGTTATGTGCTTATCTTCAGTCCGTGAAGCCATTTTTTCAGAGGTTGAGCTCTGCACATGCTCTCAGTCCTAATATTGGCTGTGCTCTCCTTCTTCAATCAGTAGCTGTGACTTTAGATCCTCTTCATTGTATTTGAAGGTCACCATAAAGGCCCCTTTTACTGAAATGTTCTCTCCAGTGTAGCCTGTCATTTTTAATTTCACAGGATAAATCTTGCACTTTACAGTGAGGGTTTTGTAATCATCCATAGATAACAGAACCATCTGGGTTCCCGTGTTGAGCTTAAATAGAATTGCTATCTCATTCACAGTTACTGGAATGATCCATTCCATTTGCCAGCATCAGTCTGGAGTGAATCCATGAAGAATTCCTCTTTTTCTTCATCCACTGTGAACAGATAGACACTGTCTAACGATGGTGTTCATTTCCGGGACTCACATCGTAAGTAGAAATTATCATAAGTCAGGGTCTACCTGTACAGGCAGTATGTGGGCTTGTCCCTGCTGGGAGGCCGATGTCCCTGCTGCTGCTGGGAGGCCGATATCCCCGCTGTTGCTGGGAGGCCCACACACACACTCCTGCCGGGAGGCCGACATCCCCGCTGTTGCCGGGAGGCCAACGTTCCCGTTGCTGCTGGGAGGCCGACATCCCCGCTGTTTTTGGGAGGCCCACACACACACTCCTGCTGGGAGGACGACGTTCCCGCTGTTGCTGGGAGGCCGACGATCCTGCTGCTGCTGGGAGGCTGACATCCCCGCTGTTTCTGGGAGGCCCACACACACACTCCTGCCTGAAGACCGATATCCCCGCTGTTGCTGGGAGGCTGACATTCCCGCTGCTGCTGGGAGGCCGACATCCCCGCTGTTTCTGGGAAGCCCACACACACACACCTGCCGGGAGGCCAACATTCCCGCTGTTGCCGGGAGGCCGACGTTCCCGCTGCTGCTGGTAGGCCGACATCCCTGCTGTTTCTGGGAGGCCCATACAAATGCTCCAGCTGGGAGGCTGCCATCCTGGATGCTACCGGGAGGCCGAAGTGATGCCAGGTAACTAGGGGGTTTGTAACTTCAAAATATCATAAGTCAGAACATGCGCTTGAGTTCCAAAACACCTTTTTTTGAAAAATGGCTTTGGGCCCATCAAAGCACGTTTCCTTGATGTCACTACAGGAGGAGCACCAAAATGATGATGTTTTGGGGTGTGGTGGCGATGGGAAGTGATCTGCATGCGCTGACTGGACAGAAGCATTCCCTTCCAAGAAGGAAATGCAACCACATTGTTGCAGGTAGACCCTGATTTACCTTTATTCAAACAGGGTTCTGATCATCCTAACTTTGAAATATAAGTCAGAACATCATAAGTTGGAGTCTATCTGTATAGCTTTCTCTTGGTATCACCTGCTTTGCAGCATTTTGCAAAATGATTCTTCTTCCCACATTTATAGTAGGACTTTCCATAGGCAGGACACATCTTTGGAATATGTCTACCTCCACACCTGCTGCATTTGCTGTTTGAGATTATAGCTTTGCTTTGTTGTTACTTTGCGAAACTCCTGGTGCTCTGCTTATTTCTTTTCACCTCATGGACTGTTTTGTCTATCCTGTGCAGCTCCATAACTTGAGCTCGTGTGCTCTCTGCTGCCCCACACATATTCACAGCCTTTTCCAGAGTCAAATCTTTTTTCATGCAACAGTCTTTCTCTAAGTCCTTTATCTGGGATCCTGCAAACTATTCTGGCTTAAATAAGTGAATTTTTAAAATCTCCAAATTCACAGAACTTACTCAGTATGTGAAACTCGGCGAAGTAATGGTCAAAGCTCATACCTTGTTTCTCATCACAGGAGAAAAACTTGAATCTCTCAAGTGTGATGCTTTTACTTGGAACAAAATACTCCTCAAATATTTTCATTAGTGTGTCCAACGTGAAAGGTGTCTCATCAATATGAAAACTATTATAATTGTCCAAGGCATCTTCATCCATCATGTGCAGAAATAGATGCTTTTTGTTTTCCATCAGTCTCTCCCATCCATCAACTTCCAAATAAATGTTTTGAATTGCTGCTTGTATTTCCAATTATCGGCTAGATTACCAGTAAACTGCATCAGTGTGGGAGGAATTACTGCAACTTATCCATGCTTACAAACTATTGTCTTCTCTTACTCACTCAGACACTTCTGACACCATGTTATGGTTGATCTTTCAAGAAGAATTACTTTATGTAGTTCTCAACCTTTTTCTTTCCACTCACATACCACCTCAAGTATTCCCTCTGCCATAGGTGCTCTGTAATTAGTAAGGGATTGCTTAAGGTGGTATGTGGGTGGAAAGATAAAGTTTGAAAACCACTGTTTTAATCGTACCTAATTGACTCATTATGTGCACGATTTCATTACTCCAAAGGAAATGGACCAATGACAATTTTTCTGAAGCAAAATATTTCAGTAACAATTGGGTTTAGAGCAGTGATTCTCAATCTTCTCTTCCCACTCATATACCACCTTAAGCAATCCCTTACTAATCACAGGCATCTTCACTAATGGCACTGATGGCATAGGGATTACTTAAAATGGTATGTGAGTGGAAAGAAAAAAGTTGAGAATCATTGGTTTAACACTTAACTGACTTTATTTTCATTGAGCTGCTTCAAATGACTTCCAACCAACTTCCAACTGTCAACGGCCACGACTCCCATCCCATGCCACTTCCGGTTTCTTCCCAACTGTGCACACTGCATGCTGGGAAATGTAGTTCTTATTTACATGCATAATACCAATGAATCTTGCAAATTTCTACAGGTGTACTACTGTGGAGAGGATTCTGATTGGTTGCATCATTGTTTGATATTGAGGTGCCAAAGCACTGGACAGAAAAGGATTCCAGAGTTGTGAACTTGGCTGTCTCCTTCATGGGCATTAGTCTTCACTCCATTGAGGACATCTAAAGAAGCTTTGTTTTAAGAAAGTAGTTTCTCTCTTCAAAGACCCTCACCACCCAGGCCATGCCCTTTTCACAGTGCTACATCTGGAAGGAGGAACGAGCCTCCTGTACAAAAACAGCTTCTTCCCTTCTGCCATCATAGTTCTGAACGGACAGTGAAACACTACTTCCCTTTGTCTCCTTTTGCACTAATTTATTATTTTTAAAATATATTTGCATGTGTAATGCTATGACAGAACAACATATATCCTTACATGTTCATGACAATCAATTATGATTCTAATTCTGAAAATAATGATGGGAACAATTAGTGGGTAAGGCAGCATCTGTTGAAAGAGCAACAGAATTAATGTTTCAGGGCATAGACCTTTCATCTGATATGAAATGCTGATTCTATTTTGTTTTCCACAGGTGCTTTTATTGTTCAGTCTTCCTGCACTGTAGCTTATTTGCTTTTCATTGAGCTTGCAATAACTTGTTCAAGAATTCATCAAGAATTGATTTACGGAAACTGTCATACACAGAACAAATTACCATCTCATAATTGGGTATACATAATTCATGTTTTGTAGTACATGACCAATTCAGTTATGAGACACAATTGTTTTATTTAAGATCTTGAAAAATTGTGCAGAATATTTGTGGGTTACATTTATTTTGTTTAATATTTAATGACAGTAAGGTATTTATCATGGACTAAACTTTTACCTCAGAGATCCAAAGGCAAGAATTTCCAAGGAAGAAATACATTCTCAACAGTAATTCTGAGTGAGAATGATATACTACCAGTAGATTTCCAAGTAAGAAATGCTATTCAATTAATTTAAATGTGAGAAATGATGATACTGAATAATATGAATTCTCAGAAAGTTAGATAGAAACACTTTGATGCAACAAATTACATTAGACCTTTTATAATTTCTATTACAGTTAATTCTTCAAGGCGTAATTTTGTTTGTATTAACCACTCCCAGGACAAGTTTTGTTCAAGCTTTCACTATAATACCCTTGTGAGAGATGAGTAAAACTGATATAAAAATATGAAGATGAGGAAACTAATATAGATATATGGGTAAATGAATAAAGCCAGTATGAACAGGATAAGAAATGGATATTAGAATGTAGGAAGTAAAGTTAGTCTGAATAAGATAAGGGTCTTCTAGCCTAGACAGAATTAGCAAGTTCTGCATGTAAGAAGTTAGTCAGCCCTGAGAGTCAGGAAGGTGTGAATAAGGACAATGACATGATGGGACACCGACAGGATACCCCCTGGTCCTCCAAGTTCACAGAAACAGCACGTAGGCAGACAGGATTGCCTCATGCCAAACTCATCCAGGAGGCAGAAGAATGTAAGGGGGAGGGTATTCCTATACTGAAATCAACTGTATAAAAGTTGGGTGAGCCCCAGTGTGTGTGTGTATTCCCAGGGTAAGGGGAAGCACCCAACTTTTGCATTGTTGTATAATAAATGTTCTTTGTTCTCAATTTTTGTCTCAAGCAGTTTCTGTGAAGGTACTTCTGTTTCTAACACCCTTAAATTTTATTTTGAACCATATTCTTAGAGAAACACTTCATCCTGCATGAATGCCCTTTCATTTCCCGTACCATTTATTTTTATGGCTTCTCAACAACTGGTCCCTAATTATACCAATTAGTATGTATTTTTCACTGTGAAAAATGAAGCTGCAAATTTTTAGCATTATTAAAGTAGGTAAAATAGCCACCATGCTGTGGACTCTGTAATAACCATCTGGGCTGGATTTTGACTCAAAGCCAACTCAGGAAATCATAGGATGTTACCTTAGTGGGTGAAATTCAGTAGCTTCTGAAAATGGTTGCATGATTCATGAAGTGTAGACAACTCACAGGGGAAATCAGCATGCTGACAACTTTGTTCTACCTTCTCCAGGGGCATACATAGGTTCTAAAGTTAGAGGGAGTGAGCACACAAAAAAAAGTTTCCAGGATACATATCAGATGGTAAATCAGTGGTTGAAGGGCGGGCCACACTGATTTTTTTTAGGTGGTGTCAGAATTGGGGGGGGGGGGGTGGCGTCATTGGCGTTGGAGTGGGGGGGTGATGACGGCAGCGTTGTCAAAGTGGGGGGGGGGTGGTGGCAGTGCCAGAGCGGGGGTGGGGGGGAAGCGCCACTTTAAAAAAAGTGCACCCCCACTAGCTACGCAATTGACCTGCTCATTACCATGACTACAGTAGCCAACTTTGCATCCACAGGAAGCCAATTGTGAATCTTGGTGAAGGTCTGGAGATGTGTACTGGCAGTGTGTGTGCGTGTTGAAGCAAATGCTGTGTTCTTGCTAATGTTGCAGAGGATCAGAGTGCAGATGCTTACTAAAGAGGTGGCCCAGAACAAATTCTTGGGAAATAATGGAATAATGGAAAGGTGTTGGAGGAGGATCTCTCACTGGGTGTGGCTTACCTTTTACATAATGGTATTAAGAAAGCAGAAAGAAGGGTGAAGAAACAAGAACGCTTGCCTGACCCAGGATATACTTTAACAGTATGGGTTGCTGTTTGCATTAGAACTGATTTTTGAACTATGGCCAGTGTGGAAGCTATAAATCAATTTCATTTATTCATAGAGCAAACACATTTTTCACTGCAGATTAATTGAGAATGTTGTTCTCACTGACTACCACTCTATCAAAAGGTTTTTGTCCATGCCATTTAACCTCACTGTTCAACAACTGGAACACTTGTAACCTATCCAGTGATATACCTAATGAAACAAATGAATATTGATTTATTAATCACCGTAGGGCCAAATCAAATTGACCATTTTTGAATAGAATTGATCTATCATTTATAATTGCACGGTACACAGCTAGTTACAAGTAAAACAAACATGTTTAACAGGAAATTCAAGAATGTTAACAATTAAATTATGAAAGGTAATATTTTATATTGTAACAATATTTATATTTGGGGAAAATTTATAAGATTTAGAGTAGGTCACATACATACACACATTTTAAAACAGATCTTATTTGAAAGACTGAAGAAATAAGCAACCTTTCACAAGTAGGTGTTAATTGAACTGATGTCATAAAATGCTTGACCATTGTCTTGCTGGAGTCATGCTGTCTATCAGTACTCTTTCTGCAAAGGCAAAGTGCTCATAGAAAGGTCACCCCTGGAATTTGTTTATCTAACAACAGATGAGAAGAAAGAACTGTTGTTTTGCTCAGGAAGGTGGGGGTCTTGCAAGACATGAGTCACATGCTCTCTTTGGAGTTTCAGTTGGAAGAGAGAGAGAGAAGAGTTGAGTTAACAGCTCAGTCAGTCAGTGTGCGGGAAACTGACAAGTAACTGAAAAGTGTAATCCAGGGAAAACTGTTTGAAACTGATGAAAGCAAGTTCCAGAGCAGTAGATGGCTGGAAGTGCTATCTGTCTGATGTTTCTCATGAAATAGAGGAAGGAATGTGTCGGACTCTGGCTTTACCTTACTCTTAATTTAGTCTATGTGTGGTCTGAGTCCAGCGTGTTCTTTGAATGAAGTGATAGGACAAGGTATTCGGTTCAACAGTCAATTTATTACACAGCACAGGAATAAAACTTAACAGAGCTCTGGGTCAGTCGTTAGTTCATAGGTCACCTGCACAGTGAGCTATTCCCCAAGACTGACCCCTATTGTCCAGTTGGCTCAGTTTATATAGATCAATCTTATCATACAGAACAAAAGTTGGCTTCCTTTGCTAGATTTCATTATCATACAGAACAAAAGTTGTCTTCCTTTGCTAGATCTTTTTTCATAAGGGTTATCACAAGTCATCTCCTGTTTTGCAGATATCTGGGGTGTAGTGCTCCCATCTTAATCCTCCAGGCCAGACTATCCTGTTGTTTTGATCAGAAATGAATTCATCCCCAGATATTTCTAATCACAATTCTGTCCCTGTCTGGCCAATTTCTGCTGTTCTCTTTAACACCTCCTCATGCCTTAATCTTCCTCCTAGACTGGTTTTCCATTCCCTTTGTTTCTTGCAGGCCATTCTTTGTTCTGGTCTGGCCTGTGTCTCCTGTGCTACTCACCACCTCCTTCAGTTTGAGCATTCCTCCTAAATCGTTTTATGCATTTCCTCTCCCTGTATTTGGGAGCAGACAATTTTGCTCAGCCAACTTTGCTCCATGCTGTGATTACCACTTAATCACATTCCTCTTTTCCCCTGAACCATGCAGTAAATATAAACTTATTAATTAATCATTTCTTTCATAATGTTTTAACCCCCTAGATTCCAACAAATGGAACTCTGTGATAGCTTGAAGAAAGAGGTTACCATCTAGAAGACCCTGATGGGGCAAGTTTAATCAGCGAGACCCTGAGGTGACTAGTGGTGGTACCTCAGTTGTGGATATCCTGGAGCAAGAAATATCTCTCTCTGCAAATCCTTCAAGAACCTTCCTGAGAGGTAAACATTTACCTTTCAAGAGCCAAGCCTGGTGAACTTTATACATGTTAAATTCTGTGCACAGTTTGGCAATTGCCTGCAACCAGAGAACTTGGAAGAAGGAGAAGTGAGATTGAACTATGAACCAAATAACTTTTCATACACGTGCACTTAGAATTAGAAGGGGGTTAATTTGGGTTAGTTAAGTATAGAGTTAAGTTAATGTTTGATTGTATTTTCATGTCTGAAGTTGATTAAAAATAATTTTTGTTTTGAAAGCCACTTGTCTTAGTGAATGTCTATTGCTGCTGGGTTTTGGGGTCCTTTGGGCTCATAACAACAGTTATAGAAGATCTTTCTGTTCGACCTGAAACATTGTCTGCTTCACTTTCCACAGATGCTTCCTGACCTAATACGTAAGTTTTCTCCAGGAGATTCTGTTTGTCCTACTGTGGTTTTTTTTTAGCATTAGAGAGTTTGTTTAAAATTTCCCTGCAGATTATTTTTTAATGTTTCAATAAGAGCTACAGGAAACTAAGGTAGAGATTGATGGAGCATTGGCCATGAACTTTGCATCCTCCCTGGCCACAGAGTAGGCACTGTAGGATTGGAGAATGACCCCTTGTTTAAAAAAAGATAATAGGGAGAATCCTGGGAATTATAGTCAGTGGGAAAACTATCGGAGAGGATCCTTATGGATGAGATTTACGAGCATTGAGAGAAGTATTGTCTTTTCAGAGATAGGAATCATGGCTTTGTAAGATCATGCCTTACGAGCCTAATTGAGTTTATTGAGGAAGGAAAACAAAATTGTTGATAACTGGGCAGTAAATGTGGTGAAGATAGATTTTTGCAAGGTATATGACAAGGTCCCTTATGGTAGACTCATTCAGAACATCATGAGACATGGAATCCATGGAACCTTGGCTGTGTGGATTCAGAATTAGCTTGCCTGCAGAAAGTGGAAGGTAGTAGTAAGTGGAATGCCTTTTGCCTGGAGGTCAGTGACTAGTTGAGTTATTTAGTGATCTGTTCTGGGACTCCTGCTCTTTATGCTCTTTATAAATGACCTCGTAGAAGTAGAGGGATGGGTCAGTAAGTGTGCAGATGACATGAAGGTTGAAGATGTTATGGATAGAATAGAAGGTTGTCGTAGGTTACAACAGAATATAGACAGGATGAAGAATTGGGTAGAAAAGTGGGAGAAAGAGTTCTATCTGGATGTGTGAAGTGATGGATTCTTAGCAATATGGAAGAACAGAGGGACCTTAGGGTCCAAATCTTTCAAGGATGCCATACAGGTTGATAGAGTAGTTAAGAAGGCTTCTGGTATACTGCCCTTCATTAGTAAGGGGATTGATTTCAATATTTGTGAAGCAATGTTGCAGCTCCATAAAACTAATAGACCACACTTGGATTATTGTGTTCAATTCTGGTTGCCTCATTACAGGAAGAATGTGGAAGCTATGAAGAGGGTGCAAAGGAGATTTACATGAATGTTGCCTGGATTGGAGAGCATGCCTTATGAGGTAAGGTTAACAGAGCTTTTCTCTTTGGAGTGAAGAAGGATGAGTGGTGTCTACAAGATTATGAGAGGTATAGATAAGGTGGACAGGCAGAGTTTTTTTTTACCAGGGCGAGACTAGCAAACACCAGAAGACATATGTACAAGGTTAGGGTGGAGAGTTTAAGGGAGACATCAGGGGTACATTTTTGACATAGAGAGTAGCGGTGTCTGGAATGCATTGCCATGGGTGGTGGTGGAGACTGGTATAATAGCGACATTTAAAAGACTGTGATGCAATGGGTTAATTAAATATATGTTTATAAAAGGGATTACAACTGGGTTAGCTGTTAAGTTGCATGTATTTCACAGAACAATGCCTTCCAAATTTTGGGCAGGTGAGAACAGAAGGTTCTGGGCTTTAGCGACATTTGCAAGCACACCCAAGAAACTGAAAGATTTGCAGAGAATTGGGGCCATGTGTTTTTCATAAAGCCTGGAAATTGCAATATTTGCAAACTTAAACCAAAAACAGAACAGTGCCTGGAGCATCAGGAGGGGAGGGACAGAGAACCAGAGAACCAGAGAGAGGGAGTCAGCAGGAGGCAGTCTGAGAAAAGGCTGGACGGAAGAGGAGCCTGCAGAAAAGGTTCCTTCGTCAAGACTAAACAGAGTTTTAATATGGTAACCTGAACGTATTCTCTGTGGAAATCAGGAGTGGCAGTTTGTCTTACAGGTGTGCCGAAGAAGAGAAGAACTCAGTGAGAAGAACCTGGAAATAATACGTTTCTTCTGGAAGAAACTCCTGTTTGGGGTGTCCAACAAGCAACAACCATCTCTCTGTAACTCTCCACAACTTTCCTGCCTGATAATTTGAAGTAAAGCACTGAAGTTTGCTTGAATGTAATGACTCTTTGATTCTGTGCACAGGATTGAAGATTACTGGAAACTGTAGCCTTGGAAAAGTGGGCAGTGGAAGACCGGCCAGTAAAAAGGACTTTCTTGAAAACACATTACACACACTTGCGCTTAGATTAGGTTGGAAGGAGGGATTGTGTAAATAATTTGGTGTTGATAAATTGTGGGTTGATCTGGTTGTTCTATACTCAGAGAATTAAACTAATTTTGTTTAAGGAACCATTCCTTTGGTATATTTCTATTGCTGCTGGTATATGGGGTCCACTGAAGTCATAGCAATTCTTAGATAAGTACATGAATGCAAGAAAAATAGAGGGTTATGGGTGTGAGGTAGGGAAGGTTTAGTTTGTTGAATAGATTGATATTGGTCAGCACTTTTTTTTCAAGATGGCAAGCGAGGTTGCAGCGGCCACTTTGGCTCCTCACACCAATGAATCTCCAACCCACTATGTTGTGCCTATGATTGGGAAGCTCTCATCAAAATACAAAACACAAACCAGACTTTCAAATTAATAGATTGGATCAGTAAGATTCTGTGCAGTTTAAACCTACTAAAGCAGGGAACACAGACTGTTGCAAACCACAGAGTGGATCACAGGAGATGTGTGGGAGGCCATCAGAAGCGCTGTTGGAGAAGGCAGAAGTGTGGAAAATGTGCTGGCATCAAGGTCAGACTAAGAGTTAGTCCTTTCATCCCATGCTCCTAATTATCTTACTCTCAAATGTAAGATCGCTGGAGAAGAAAATGGATTACTAGAGGCTGCATCTGAACCCTAGAGAACTTCAGGGCTGCTGTGCTCTGGTGATTACAGAAAAGTGGCTCCAGGTCACCATGCCAGACTCAGCGATCCTGGATGACCTTATCTCCTTCACTGCAAGCAGATACACTGCTGCTTCTGGCAAGACTCAAGGAGGTGGATTGTGCACTTACGTCAATGAGAACTGGTGCGCCAATGTGAAGACCTTCTGCTCAGCTGAGGTAGAGTATCTCCTGGTGAAATGCAGACCCTTCTACCTGCCAGGGCATTCTTCGCCACCCTGATTTGTCACAGTCTACTTTCTGCCTTTGGCTAACAAGGGTGACGCCTTTAAGGTGCTTTATGGTGCATTCTGCTGACCCCAGACTTCCCACTCTGATGGTGCCCTGATTGTTGCTGGCGACTTCAATCACACCACCCTGAAAATGGTCTTACCATGGTTTCAACAGTAGGTGAAATTCGCTACCAGAGGTGAGATCACCCTAGATCGGGATCCCTGATGCATACAAGGCTGCACCTCACCCTCACTCTGGTTACTGACCCCAGCATGCAGACCACTGGCAAAGCAAACTACGTCAGCTCACAGGGAGATCAGGATATGGCCTGGGATGGGGGAGGGGTGCAGAGTTCTTCAATACCTTACTGCATCAGTCCATAGCAGCACTGCAAGACTGCCCTGAGACCACAGACTGGAGCTGCTTCAAGGAGGTGGCCACCTACAATGGTCAAGTAAACATAGAGGAGTACACGAGCTCAGTGACTGGCTATATCAGCAAGTGCATTGAGGATATCACTGAGATCAAATGGTTCACAACCAGGGCTAACCAGAAACCATGGTTGTATGCAGAGGTACAGGCCCTTCTTAGACCTCATGGTGCTGCTTTCAGGACAGGGTGTCAGAAGGCACTAAGAATAGCCAGGGATGAACTCTCTCTGGTGCAATCCAGAAGGCAGAGCATGGGTATGCATAGAACATCCATTCACAGACACCTGTGCGACGCTGGTGACACAAGGCATATGCGGCAAGGGATTAAGATTATTACGGACCACAAATTAACCTTTTGGATTAAGGACAATGACACTTCCCTTCTAGACATACTGAACACCTTCTATGCATGGTTTGATGAGAGGAACAGGATGATGCCAAAGAAAGCACCGTGTCCCCCTAATAAACTGCTCCCCTGCATAGCCACAGTCGAGGTGAGGAGAACCCTATGCAAGGTGAACCCACACAAGGCGGCGGGATCAGACAACATACTTTCTCGGGTACAGAAGAACTGCACAGACCAATTGATGGAGGTCTTCATGGATTTCTTCAATACCTCACTGCATCAGTCCATTATTCCTGCAGGGTTCAACACAGCCACCATCAAGAGTACAACAATAACAGGCCTCAATGACTACCACTCTGACCTCCACCATTATGAAATGCTTCGAGCATCTGGTGATGGAACGCATCAAAGCACACCTGCCAGAGACGCTGGATCCATTTCAATTCACCTATAGAAGCAACCGTTCCACTGACAATGCTATAGCCTTGTTGCTTCAGTCTGTCCTGGCCCACCTAGAGAATGATGCCTCATACTCCAGGCTGCTGCTCATTGACTTCAGCTCAGTGTTTAATTCAATCATTCCCCAGAGGATGGTGGAGAAATTGTCCTCACTGGGACTCAATACCTCTCCTTGTAATTGGATCCTGGATTTCCTAACGGTAAGACCACATTCAGTCTGAGTCAGTAGTAGAATACTTAGCACCATCACGCTGTGCAGTGGTGCACCTCAGAGCTGTGTGCTCATCCCACTCCTGTTCATACTACTGACCCATGACTGCATCACCAGATAGTGTCAAAATGGCCTCGTCAGTACAACAACCATGAGTCGCACTACAGAGAAGAGGTGGGAAATCTCGTGAAATAGTGCAAGAGAAGCAACCTGAATCTCAATGTGGACACGTTGAAGGAGATTAATGTGGACTTTAGGAGGACTAGGAATGACTATCCTCCACTACACATCAACAACTCTGCAGTAGAGAGAGTGGAGAGCACCAGGTTCCTTGGAGTTCACTTAACTAGTGACCTAATGGAGACACTCACATCTCTTCACTTGTCAAGAAGGTGCAACAGCGACTGCATTTCCTGATAAGATTGAACTGGCAAGGCTATTGGCCACCATTATGACAACCTTCTATAGGAACTCTGTCAAGAGTGTCCTGGCCGGCTGCCAGGTTTAGTTTGATTGCTGCAGAGAAATGGATTAGAGTTCAATTCACAGGACCATAAAAATAGCAGAGAGGATCACTAGAGTTTCCTTCCCCCCTACCCCCCCCCCCCACCTCCCCCCCCCATCAACGTGATCCACTGGGATTGTTGTCTGAAGAGGGCTCCAAAATTATTGAGGACGCCTTCCATCCTGCACAACTTCTCCCATTGGGGAAGAGATACAAGAGCCTCAGAGCCAGCACCACCAGGCTGAGGAACAGCTTCTTCCCACGGGCAGTGAGAAGGGTGAACGACTAAAGGAACCGCTTACACTCACCATAAAAGACTGAAATTTGTACAAAACAATGCTAATTTATTTATTTTTATAGATGTACTGCTTGTCCTGCATATGTATTACTTGTCTGTATGTGTGTACGTCTGGCTGTATGACTGCATGTTTTGCACTGAGGTCTTGTACAGTCAGGTGGCAATAAACTTGATTTGAAAACAGACTGAAGGACCTGAACTGTGCTGGAATGTTCCAGAGCACCTTTCATTATTCTGAAGCCTGGGCTCCTTCTGCCCAATGTTTCCTCAGATAATTCCTTTATTGCATCAATCTGAACTGTCTCCTGGACAATAGAATTCTACCTTAATGAGGAAACATAGTAAATCCAGTGCAGAATTTACCAAATCTCTATACAGAAATAGTAACATTTCTCTACTTGTTACTCTATCCTTTTGCAAGAAAGGCTAAATGATAGCTTTGTGCAAGATATGAGGATTAAGAATGCATAAACATTGCCTGCTCAATTATCATACTTTTGAAGGTATTGGTATGCAATCCTTGGAACCAGTCCCATCTTCCTCCAGGATACACATGCGATAGGTGTATCTAGTCAACTATTCCACAATTTGGCAGAAGGGTTTTGCTGTCTAAACTAATAATGTTTTTCTCTTCCTGCTTGGTGTGAGAATTCTTGCTGCGGGTATAATTCTTGAGTATTCTTGCTGCGGGTATAATTCTTGAGTATACTTGCTGTGGGTATAATTATTGAGTTTTCTTGCTGTGGGTATAATTCCAGAAAAGCAGATAGAAAAAATTGATGAGAAGGGCATTGAAGTTAGCTAGCAGTCAAGTGAGTGACTATTTCTTTGTTCCTCACCTTTATACTGATATTCTGTAAAATTACTGTTATCTGGAATTCAAGCATCCAGCAAAAACATTTGCGGAAAATAAATAGGTGAAAAATGCAGGTTTAAAATTGCCGCGACTCGACGTTAGTTAGCCAATCACGCAAAATGCAATCTCAAACATATGTAAAATTCACTTATCTGGCATCTACCAATCCCCGCAGGTACTGGTTACCATGGGTTTTACTGTATACCATGAATGAGATTTCAATTGTCTCAACAGAACTGCAGCTGAAGTGCTTGATACAATGTTTGTTAAATAGCACTTATCTCCATAACCTTCAGATTCCATTACAAACAATCAATTACCTTTTTTTTTAAGGAGATAAAAGCTTATTATTAATTACTTGGTGAATATATTCCATTTATCTACTAAACTGTGGATATTTTATTTATTCTCACTTGAAGTACGCTAATATTTTATTCATTTCCATGACCAGTGCTTAAGTTAAATGGCCATGCTTTCCAGTGAGATTTGATTCTGTTGTTTCTCAGTTTGATTTTCTCCAAAGAGACTATTTTTAAAATTTCTGTTTCAGAATAATGTTTTCTAGTCCATCTTATCCTGTTTTCTGAGTCTTACTTAGGCCTCAATATCCTTCCTATTTATTTTTAAACTCATTTGTGTTCATAAGGTAAGGAATGTTTGTATTGGAAGAGATTTTTTTTTAATTGCAAACGAAGTCAAGGAAATATTCCCAGGTCAGATATATCACAGATTAGTTCCTGAGCATGCTTTGCATGAAGGCATTTTCCTTTATCTTATTTTCAAATGCTCATTCTACTGACATGGAACTTTTCAATTTTTCAACATGTACACTGAAAGTGCAATGGACTATTTTGTGGTATATCAGAGTCTACCCTCACATTGGAAAAAGTGAAAAAAAAGGATAATTCTGCCTTTGTTGTCATTGGTCATATTTTCTATTCACTTTTCTAATGGTCTTCCATATCTCCAGTTCTCTTTACCTTCTCACTTACAGAAGTATGTCTTACATTATTCACAACTGGAGGAACACATAGATGCTTCCTGTTTTTTTATGCGTTTCTTGCAAAGATCTGAAGGCTATATAGAGGCAGAGTGATTGCAGTCTCTGTGATACATGTGAAGATCTCAATTTTGAACATGAGGTTAAAGGATCCTTTTAATGAATGCTTGTAGCGTGTTGTGTGTGAACGCAGCGAAAAGACTGGGACAGCAGGCTGTGAGCTCGTTTAGCACAGCTGATTCACTTTGAAGTTCCTGCAAGTCGGTGTGTCAAACTGTTGGAGGCGGAGCTAGGTGTGCCGCTGGACCTTCGCAGTCTGGCAGTTGGTGCATGTTTTTGCCTACACTGTAACCTGCTTGCGCAGCCCATATCAGATGAACTGGGATGATATCATCCACACCATCGTTCAGATGGAGGGATGGGAAAGGCAGTGTAGCCTGTCAAAAACTGTTTGTCCCATTGGGTGGGGATGAGCAGTTGGGATTGTTCCATAGAGATGTTGCAGAGAATAGTCTCACCATTGGTATCTAGTGGGAGGTCCTGGTGCTGCAGACTCATGATCGCTGTCCTAAAACCATGGGTCTTGGGATCATTCTCTTGGGCTTGAGCTAGGTCATAGCTGATGCCTTGCGACAGGGCACGAACCCGAAGAGTGCATTAGCGACAATGTTCTTTTAGCGGATGGAGGTGGTGAATTCAGAGATGTAAGATAAGTGTCACTGCTGGCGGGCGAACCACGGGTTGGAAGATTTGGAGAATGCAAATGCCAACAGCTTGTGATCTGTGTAGACCGTGAAAAAAGTAGCGAAAATGGCAGACGGTGAGGAAGAGGGCTAGCAGCTTCTGTCGAATGTGCTGCTCTTCAGTTCAGATGGTTAGAGATGGTGGCTAAAGAAGGCGAGGTCATCCAGATGTCATCCACGAACTGTTCCAGGACACTGCCTACCACTGTGTTGGATGAGACGATTGTGAGGGCTGTGGGTACGTCCATGCGTGGATGGACCAGCATTGTTGTATTAGCCTTGAACCTCCTTGGTCTTTTCAAAAGTGAACTGCGCCTCTTCTGTCCACTTGAGTTCCTTCATAGAGCCCGACATTAAAGCGAAGAGTGGGCACATGAAGTTGGCAGCTGTGGGGATAAACCTGTTGTAAAAATTCACCACGCCCACAAATTCCAGCAGTCCCTTCAGGGTCATCGGCCTGGTGAACTGCTGTATAGTCTTCACCTTGTTGGGTAAAGGAGTGGTGCTGTCTTTGGTAATTCTGTGGCCCAAAAAGTCAATTTCTTTGAGGCTGATCTGGCACTTCACCAGGTTGATGGTGAGACCGAACTCAGCAAACCGGTCAAAAAGCTGGTGAAGGTATGAGCTGTGCTCCTCAGGTGTTTTGCTTGTCACCAGGATATTATCTGGGTAGATGAAAAGGAAAGGCAAGTCTATGCTGACTGCATCCACGAGGCACTGGAATGTCTGGGCTGCACTTTTCAAGCCAAATGGCAAGTGAAGAAACTCAAAAGGACCAAAAGGGGTGACGATAGCAGTCTTCTGGACACCGTCCGAGTGAACAAGTGGTATCCCTGGATCAGGTCGATACTAGAGAAAAGATGTGCGCCATGAGGTTGGCTGTGAAATTCTGAATGTAGGGAATGGGGTAGCGGTCTGGCATCATAGCATAATTGAGGCATCTGTAGTCCCCACAGTCTCCAGCTGTCATGGACTTGGAGACAAAGTAGGATGGTGAGGCTCAAGGGCTGTTGGAATGGCAGATGATTCTAAATTATTCCATGTGTGTAAACTCTTCCTTGGTCAGGTTGAATTTGTAAAGGGCCAGATGACAGGCACGAGAATGTACTGGTGGGCCTGTGGTCACAACGTGGTGCTGGATGCCATGCTTCGGCATGACAGCGGTGAACTGGGGGTACATGATGGAGGGATAGCTAGTGAGGAGGTGGCTGTATTGGCCATGTGGAGTCTCCACGGAGGTGACCTGGGTAGACAGCTCATTGGAAGTGCCAAGGCATACTGTCTGGAAAGTCATTCTACTGAGTGTGCATGCAGGAAATCTGTGCCTAACAGAGGCTTGTCCATGGAAGCCAGTGTGAATGACCAATTGAAAGTAGTCTTGCTGAAACGCACAGGAATGCACCTCTTCCCAAAAGTTTTAATGGCAGTGTTGTTGGCTGCATGCAAGCTGGGGCCGTGAGGTCTCATGTGTGTCTCGAATGACATGGGGGAATGATGTTTATCTCTGCACCTGTGTCCACAAGGAATCTGCAGTCCGAGATCCTGTCCCAGATACGGAGTAGGCTGTTCTGTTGGCCAGCCATTGTGGCCATTTATGGCAGCTAGCCCTGTTGTTTCCCAGAAACGAGCATGGCTGGTGAAACTTGCGTGCTCCTGCACACCACCGTTGATGGTAAAAGCACCATTTTGGCTCAGACCTTTCAGTTCTTGGGCAGGGGATGGTCCTGCTCACATGTTGGACTGGCCTTGGGCAATGACCTGTGCGGCAGCCTTGTAACACGATTGACTGTGTCTGTGTGATAGTACAGAATACTATCACCAATGTATATATTTACATATAGTAATAGTGATTGGCTGAGAGTCATACCCACGCCTACTGGCAAGTCATAAAGGGCTCCTCCTAAACAGACCCAGGTCAGTCTGGACTGGTCAACCTCGATGTACTACACTCCAATCTTTTGCTATAAAAGCCTTGGTTTGAGTCAACAAGTCTTTGAGTCATTCAACGTGCTACAGTCTGTGGGCTCATGCTTGGAGCAGTAGAGAATATTTACTCGTGTCACAACCCTATGTGGGTCGCTGAAATCCGCGTTGGCCAATAGTAGCGCAAGGTCTTCGGGCATTTGCTCAAGGAACACCTGCTCGAACATGAGGCAGGGCTTGTGTCCTTCTGCCAGGATGAGCATCTCGTCCATCAGGGTGGACGGAGTCCTGTTCCCTAGCCCATCCAAATGAAGGAGCCTGGTGGCCCTCTCGTGCTGTGATAGTCCATAGGAGCTGATGAGGAGATTTTTAAGAGCCATGTATTTACCTTTCTCTGGCAGTGCTTGGATGAGGTCATCGACCTTCGAAGTTGCTTCCTGGTCGAGCGAGCTGATGATGTAGAAGTATTTCATAGATTCTGAGGTTATCTGTTTGATCTAGAACAAAGATCTGAGTTGCCCAAAGCAAGTGTGAAAGCACCTGCATTTATTACGCATCTTGTATCTCCACAGTTTTCACAGCTAATTAGTGACTTTTTAGGTGTAATCTCTATTATTTTATAACAGATATAACAGCTAACCTGCCCCACTAGAGGATTTAGAAAAAAAATATTATTTGAGTCTTTGCACATTTAACAGGTGCTTCAGGTTTACATTTTGATGGCGCTATCTCAATTGCAATAAACAAAGAAAAAATTGGGTAATTGGAATCTGTTCCTGATGGTTTGGAAGTTTAGGTCTTTTTCTCATCCCTCAAGAGGTATGTGCAAAATAACTATTATCCTTGTTACATACTTAAACAGCAGCAATAGAAATTAACCAAGATCACGTTATATTTAAAATAATATTTTAATTTATAAATCACCAGTTATATAACACCTTATCTAACTTATCTAAAGTTAACCCCCCCCCCCCTCAACTATGCGCATATATAGTGTGCGTGTGTGTGTGTGTGTGTGGAAATAACCCAAACCATTATAGTTCAGGCCCAATTCTGGAATGTCAGTTCAAAGTCGAGTGTCAGAAATCTAGTGCTTACAAATGAGGTGGGAGAGACTTTGTAAACTCACAAAATCCTTGTTGAATTGCTTCCTGAGAAATGTCATTTCAGACAAGTGGTAGTCAAAACTCCTCTTTTCCTTTTTAGAGGATATGAAGTGAGTGATTTTCACAAAACTTCCAGAACCCTTTTGTGGGTCAGTCGAAATGTGACTTTCCCTTTCTGGTCACTGTATGGTACACTAAGTCCCCTTCAAAATTGACCTTTCCTTTGGCCATGGTGGGACACACTCATCCTCCTTACAGAGAGAAATCAACGTGTCTTTTTATCCATACGAAGCCACTTCAGTACAGTATCCTTTCAAAGAGATGCCAAGTGTTTCTTCCTTAAAATGCCCCTGATCAAACAGGGCACTTTTTTAAACATGTTGGTCACATGGTCTCTGCATCTGTGTTCCAGGGCCTTTTTCTCATCAGGAGTAGTAAATTTGAGTACATGCTGTCCTCAGCCTATAACCCACAGTCAATCTCCAAAGCTTGCAGCTTGATTTATTCTCTTAAAGTGACAGCACCACTCAAATGAAAATGAACTGGGAGCACGTAATATCCTAATCTGCTGCTGGATATAAAGAGTTTGAGTTTACTTTATAATTACTGGAGAAACAAATGATGCTCATTATCATTTATGTGCAAAGTAGTCATCAAGTTCTCTTGGCTGCACATGTGCAGAAATCCCCAGAAGGAGGAGTTCAAAATGTAATGATCCTCTAAATGCTTCCCAGAAATGATATTTCATACTTTCTATTGAAACGCATCAAGTAAGATTAAGTGCCCATGTTCATCTCACAGATATGAACTGAAGCTGACAGAAGCATTTAGGATTCAAACATTTTGATGTAAGTATCCCAGTATTGAGATAATAAGCCATAATCTCTACCCTGTAACCTCTCCAGCATGGAACTCTTATATGTGAGGAGGGTTATTACACTGAATATTCAACAATTTTAATATTGTTAAAACTTAAAAGAACATTTAAAGAACGTTTTCTTTCTGGCTCTTACAATTCTCTCTTCGAATTTATCTTTTACTTATTCTTTATTTTATATTCTCAATAAAATTTGATTTTGAATAAATTAATGCTTTGTTTTGACATCTGCATTTCTCTCACAATTTCATCCAAATATTTATTCACTCTCTTATTTTCCTGTTTAGGATCAGAGCATATATATTAGAGATAAATTTGGCTGCATTCGCCTTTCAAATTAGAATTCCCATGTCTGAGCACATTGGTAGGACCATTAATGGTCACCACATTTCCTTCAAAAATGATCGCAATTGGAGAGAGCAGAAGAATCTGTTGTTACGTAAATTATATTTATTTTTCAAGTCCCTCAAAAGACATAAATTGCCTCTGTTAATCATAACAATCTTCAATGCTCCTGATACCATGTTGGTACCAGGTCGACAAGATTCTATTGCCTAAAGTTGTGGGTATTACTGTTTTGAGATAGAGGCATCTTGAGGATAATCTCTCTTTTAATGCCACAAATTGTTTAATTTTATCCTAAATATAAATTATGTTTCAATAATGGGTTATTTGTCTTCCTTTTAATTAATTTAAAATTCCACTTCTAAATAAATTCTTCTGCCATCTCTTCTCTTACCATGTGCAAGCCACAGGAAGGAATCGCCTCATTAAAAAAAAGCAACAAAACAAATGTGTGCAGCTAAATAATATTTTTTACAATCTGGCAATTTTAACCCTCCCAACTTACAATCCCAGGTCAATTTATCCATGGAAATTCTAAAAATTTTATCTGACCAAATGAATGAACGAATATGTCCATTAAGAATTTTAAAATTTATTAGGTAGTGGGATAGGCAAGGATTGAAAAAATCTATTGAAGTCTCAGCATTATCTTCATTTAAGTTAACCTCTCCAGAAGTAAATCTAAATTTTATTTAAATTGCGTTGTCAATAGCCAGGAAATTGATAGCGGTAAGATGGAAATCTGATTCCCTACTTCACATTGATTGTTGGAACATGGAAGTACAAAGTTGTATTCCCCTTAAGAAGATTAATTATAGTCTTAGGAATAGATGTAGTATGTTTGTCAAAATTTGGCAACTTTATTTAGATTACTTAAATGCCCAGAATGTATAATTTATTTTGATATTTGTCAATTAGTATACCCAACACCCAACCCCAACCAACCAATTTTCCCCTGCAACCGCTGCAACCGCGTCTGCCTGTCCTGCATCGGACTTGTCAGCCACAAACGAGCCTGCAGCTGACGTGGACATTTACCCCTCCATAAATCTTCGTCTGCAAAGCCAAGCCAAAGAAAACTTTAATAGTTTTAAAATAATGTTTCACTGAGATGTTGAATGTTGCTCCTGTTGCTTTTTTCTTTTCTATTTTCTTTCTTTTTATCTCCCTCTATTTCCTGCTGTCTCTCCTCAAATCTGGGGAGGGAACGTTGGGAGAAGAGGGATCCTCCTTTTTTATTCAGACCTTATGAATGATTTTCTATGATTTTATATTCAATGTATTATTGTTATCATATTAATTGAGTCCTATATTCTGTATTTTCTTAAAACCTAAATAAAATGTTTAAAAAAGAGTTTAGATTCTTGTATCGATATATTCTTATCCTCTAATGCAGCCATTCTTTCTTTTAGATGTAGCTGAAGTTGCTCATTAGACTCTGTCAACAATCTGTCCATTGTAATTGACAGTTGGTTCTTGCCCATGAATCCATAAAGAATTCCTCCATTTCTTTGTCCACTATGTGTACCTTTCCCTTGGTATCCCCTGCTTTGCAGGACTTTGGAAAATGATTCTTCTTCCCACATTTATAGCAGGACTTTCCATAAGTGGGACACATCTTTGGAATATGTCTACCTCCGCACCTGCTGCATTTGCTGTATGAGCATACCACTTTGCTTTGTGGTTGCTTTTGGAAACTCCTGGTGCTCTTCTTATTTGTTTTCATCACATGCACTGTTGTGTCTATCCTTTGCAGTCCTTAACATTGTGTCTATCATGTGGAGCTCCTTAGCTTGTGCTCGAGTGGTCTCTGATGCTCCACACATATTCACACCCTTTTCCTGAGTCAAATCTTTTTCACACAACAGCCTATCTCTAAGTCTATTATCTGGGATTCTTCAAACTATTCTACCTTTAATGAGTGAATTTTCAAACCTCCAAAGTCACAGGACTTACTCAGTATGTGAAGCTCGGCTAAGTATTGGTCAAAGCTCATACCTTGTTTCTGGTCACAGGAGAAAAATTTGAATCTCTCAGATGTGACATTTTTACTTGGAGCAAAATAGTCCTTAAATTTTGTCATCAGAGTGTCCAACATGAAAGGTGTCTCATCAATTTGAAAACTGTTATAGATGTCACCCATCTCATGCAGAAACACGTGCAGAAACATCGGTCTCTCCCATCCACCAGCTTCTAAATAAACATTGAATTGCTGTTTGAAGCGTTTCCAATTATCAGCTAGATTTCCAGTAAATTGCACCAGTGTGGGAGGACTTACTGTAACTTATCCATGCTTACAAACTATTGTCTTCTCTTATTCACTCAGACACTTCTGACACCATGTTATGCTTGTTCCTTCAAGAAGAATGATTTTATGTGGGTTTAACACTTAACTGACTTTATTTTCCTTGAGCTGCTTCAAACTGACTTCCAACGACAATCCCTGTACTATGTCAATTCTGGTTTTCAGCGAACGATGCGCATTGCATGCTGGGAAATGTCATTTTTATTTACACATATAATACCACAAAAAAATAAACAGTTCTTATATATCCCTCCAATTAATAATCAAATTAAAAGAAAAGAACAAATGTATATTTTTAAAATCATCTTTATTTTTCTCCCGACAATATTCTGTGTGGAGGCCACTCCAGGTACATGTAAGGTGCCAGATCTTCAAAATGTCAGAGGTCACTGGTGAAAAGAAAACCTAGTTAGGTAGTTCAATTATATAAAAACATATTTGTATATACAGTCTAATAACTCTGCATAATATGACCTAGGTCTCTTACAGTCAAAATTGAGAAAATAACCTTTCACCTCACATGCTGTGCCTGCATTCAAATGAAGATTACAGAATTCCAGTTGAATGCTAAATTCCTGTGAAACCAGATATTTGCACATAATATTATGAACACAATATGCCTATAGGACTAAAATAGATGAAAGTCAGTTTTGAAACAATGGTATTTATTCGCAGGTCAATAGAATTCTTTCATAATTAATGGAAAATATTTGATGGCTAAACATTTAGCATATGAACAATTTCTTTCATCAATATAAAAAATCCAGGATATGTCCAAAAAAAAAGCATCAGTGATATGACAAACAGTGGTGATAACAACAAAATGCAAACTCAGTTTTCAGATTAACCTATTCAATCAAGCAAAATGGCATGTAATCTTGAAAGTACAAAGGAAAGTTTCCTGAAGAATCGTGGAAGCATTGAGAATGATAGGGGTGCACCAAGGTTAAATTGCTGAACAGGCAGTCAGAGTTCTGCACTGTTGCTCAGCTGGGGAAGTTAAATTCAAGAAGTTAAATAAATCATGAATTTGAAAAAATAAGGCCAATTTCAATAGTGATGACCATGGAACAACTGGATTGTTATAAAAACACATCTCGATCAGAAATCTTATCTTTGCTCAGTCTGACCCATATGTGACTCCCGACACATTGGATATGATTGACCAATGGTTTGAACTGGAGCCTTGCTGGCTACGGGAGCACTGGAGATGAATCCATGCACAGGCAATGTTTCTGAAGGGGCTATCTTTTGCTTCTCCTTTTCCTGTTGTTAGGGGCACTGGGCAATGCTCATGGCAACTCTCTGCTTGTTTTAAGGCAGACAAAAGTTGAAGTATATAATCTATATTACATTTTAAAGTAATAAATAAAAAGGAATCTTTGACCTTTGACTCTTAATTACCTCCTCATGTCTATTCTGTGAATTAATACATTCAAAACATAAAAGGTTGGAAAATGGTAAGTAACAGTCTTCATTTGTGAAGCTGGCTAAGTAATTGCTGAGGTTTGTGCTGCTCAAACAAGCCAGCAACCTTTCTGCCCTCCTGTTCGCAACCCAGCTAGAGCTGCTACACTTGTGGTCTGCCCTGATATTCAGTACACGCTCCAAAATCTTATCTATGTTCTATGCTGTATGATTCTTGGAGTCTGTCAGATGTGTTCTGCTGGTGTATTCACCAAGGTGACCAATGAGGATAATGAGTTTGACTGATTGCCAAGAACGATGAGAATGAAAGGAGAATAAAACTAGGATGAAAGTAGTTTTAGTGTAAATGACAATTAGTGTGGGCTCATTGCTGAGGAGCAGATTTGCATGCTATATCTCTCTTTCACTCTAAAATGACATCAATAATTCTGAAGCTACGTGTTTTCATCGAAGAATGCCATTGTCAACTTTATCACAAGTTAGCATAGAGGTTAGTGAAAGTAAGAAAGCATTACACAAGTTTATGGATGATAACTTCCAAAATCGACCTTTCCTGAAGTACGGTAAAACTAAAGCTTAATACCCTGAGTACTTTCAATTTTTTTGTGCTATAGGCTTCAGGTTTCAATGCCATTTTAATAGAAAAACGTTAATGACAAAAGTGCTGAATTTTTTTGGCAGTTCTTTAACTGGTCAACAATGAGATTAGCCACTGCTCAGTTAAGTTGGCACTGAAGATTTGACCACTGGCATTAGCAGCTTCACGATCAGAAAGGAGGTTAGTGTGGTGGATTAAGAGTGAAGGTTCTGCTGGGAAACATTTGTCTGGATGTGGGATAAGCGGCGGGCCAGACTTGTCTGTGATTGCCTTGAATTGTTAGGGGGATGAGCTACCGGAGAGCAGTAGAAGCAACCAGGACAGTGGTACCACAATGCTCAGAGGCTCAGCGGAGAAAATGTATTAGTGGTAGTAGATTTCATAGTTAAGAGGCACAAACAGGTGCTTCTGTGGCTGCAAGTGAGACTCCAGGATGCTGTGTTCCCTCCTTGTTTCAGGGTCACGGATGTCCTAAGAACAAACAGGGCATTTTGAGTGAAGGGTGGGGGGGGGGGGGGGGCAGCCAGAAGTTGTGGTCCAACTCGGCACGCAAAGAACTGTGATCCTGCAGAATGATTTTCAGGATTGAGGTAGTAAGTTAAAAAGCAGGACTTCCAGGGCAATAATCTCAGGATTAATACCTTTGCCATGTGCTAATGAAGAAAGAAATATAAAGATACTGCAGCTCAACATGTAGCTCAGGAGCTAATGCAAGAGTGACTGTTGTATCAAGGTGCTTTCTCCAGGTCAAGTAATTGGAGGATCGAAGGACCTGGAGCTATCTTACTCTTTCTACTTCAATGCCATTACTGTGGACAGAAGTGTGGACTCTGCCCCCTCTTCTTTATCTTATTGACATTGAGGAAGAGGTTGTTACCTTGGTACCATGCCACTAGACTTTCAGTTTCTTTTCTGTATTCCAACTCATCATTATCTGATACTAAGCCTAAGATTATAGTGTCATTAGTGAATTTGAAGGTGGGGTTGGAAAAGTATTTTGCTGTATAGTCAAGGGTAGATGGGGAATGTTGCAGGGAATAGAGTACACACTTGAGGAGTGCTAATGCTGAGTGTGATCTCTTGTTTGACAGGAAGTCAAGGATACAGTTTCAGAGGGTGGGGGATGTGCTGAGGCCCAGATGCTGAAGTTTTGGAATGAGTTTGCTACAATGGTATTGAAGGCAACATGATATTCCTAATCAATAATTCTTCTTTCCAGATTTCAACTTTAGCTGCCCTCATCCCAGGCATCACAACTCTTCCTCCTGATTGCCAATAATATACTTCTATCATTTGCCCTTGTTTCACAATATATTGTAAATTTAGCCATCGCATTCCGTCTCCTATAAGATAGGAGTCATCATCACCAATGACCCAACTCAATCTGTGAGCCATCTTTGCTGAAGATCTGCCTTGGGCTACTTATTAGATGGCTACATCTTGTCAGTTCAATTTTAATGAGGAGAGATTCAATATCAGATGTGTCTCAGTCCCGTTCATGCAGTCACAGGGATTGCTCCCAATGTGCTCATTTTTGGGGTTGTTTGAATTTCAAGGCTTTGATCTATTGTCAACTGTCTTCTATGCATCAATGACAAAAAGGACTATTCTGAATTAGCAGGTGTCTTGTTAAAACCAGATCCATGATACGATGGGTCAGCAATTATAACAACTCTGTCTTTCTTTCAACAGTCATTGCCTCTGTGTGCAGGGAATAAGTAAATCAGTATGAAAAGGCCAGTTAAAACCAGAGAAAAGCCTCATAAATCTGCATGTAAGGAACAAAGTACTGCAGATGCTAAAGACAGAATAAGAAATAGAAAAGAGCAAAGAGCTAAAAAAAACATATTGCTGTGTAAACAAAGGTGCCAATAAGCTGGATTTCACACTCTATTAGTGCAGTAAAGATATACACCTGCTGGCACGGTCCTGCAGGATATTTCCAGACTGGTGGGAGCACTAGAGTCTCATCCTTTCAAGACCAGTGGTGTTTCACATGATGATTTGAATGCTCGTTTGGTGTAGCAGCCAGCAGCTTTAGTAGGGCTCTGAGGTGTCAGGGGAGAGAACAATACCCCTTCGTCCCCAGGACCCATCCCATTGGGATGAACTAGCTGCAGAACATATCTGTCAGTCCATCTTGAGGATGAATATGCTTTTTAAAATTTTTACATTAAAAAATTTAGAGATTCAGCACAGTAACAGGCCCTTTCAGCCCTCAAGCCTGTGCCACCCAATTTCACCCAATTGACATACAACCCCCAGTATTTTTTGAAGAGTGGGAGGACACCAGATTCCCCAGGAAAAACCCATGTAAATATGGGGAGAATGTTCAAACTTACAGACAGGGGGGGCATTTGAACACTTGTCCCGATCGTTGGTGCTGTAACAGCGTTGCTCTAACCGCTACTGTGGCAAAATAGCTTTCACCGTCAGGAAAATCTTCCAATGAACCACATCGACCTATACACATGAGAACTGGAAACTTTTCTACTGAAAAAAATGATTTAGACTAGTAAGGGAAGTCCTTTTTGACATACAGAGCAGGTGCTTCTGCCTGCACTGTGGGAAGACGGCAAATGCTGACAAATTACATTACCCAAGATTATATGTGTCCGGCACATTTTGTAGCCTTGTGGACTGTGGGGGAGCCCAAATGGTGTGCCGCCATCAGGTATCCAAACCCGCAGCTGCACAGGTAAAGGACCTATTGTGCCTGAGGAGGAAGAGGAACTTACCTTGCTGGAATCTACTCAGGAGGAGGAGTCTGAAGTTAGAGAAGGTAGGCCTCAAAAGATGGTTATGGATCCTGGACTGGACACTGTTTTGGAAGGGATTGCTTGTCAAATGGAGAATATGTCAAAACAAATGTATTCCCACATAAACGACTGGCTTCCAAAATTAAGGCTCATGGGATTGGGGGCAAAGTATTGATGTGGATTGAGAACTGGCTGGCAGGTAGAAGACAGAGAGTTGGGATAAATGGCTTGTTTTCTGAGTGGTAGGCGGTGACCAGTGGGTTGCCACAGGGATCTGTACTGGGACCCCAGCTGTTCACAATTTACATTAATGATCTGGATGAGGGGATTGGATGTAATATCTCCAAATTTGCAGATGACACTAAGCTAGGAGGGATTGTGTGCACGGAAGAGGGGGTCAGGAAGCTCCAGTGTGATTTGGATAAATTGAGGGACTGGGCAGATACATGGCAAATGCACTACAATGTGGATAAATGTGAGGTTATCCACTTTGGTAATACAAACCAGAGGGCAGATTACTATTTGAATGGCAATAGATTAAGAGATAGGGAAGTGCAGAAAGACCTAGGGGTACTTGTACATCAGTCTCTGAAGGCGAGCATGCAGGTACAGCAGGCGGTTAAAAAGGCAAATGGTATGTTGGCCTTCATATCAAGAGGGTTTGAGTATAGGAACAAGGATACCTTACTGCAGTTGTACAGGGCATTGGTGAGACCACACCTGGAGTATTGTGTGCAGTTTTGGTCACCTTATCTAAGGAAGGATGTCCTTGCAATGGAGGGAGTGTAGAGGCAATTCACCAGCTGATACCTGGAATGGCAGGAATGACTTATGAGGAAAGATTGCGCAAATTGGGATTGTACTCGCTGGAGTTTAGAAGATTGAGAGGGGATCTCATAGAGACATATAAAATTCTGGCAGGACTGGACATAATGGATGCAGATGGGATGTTTCCAATGATGGGAAAATCCAGAACCCGGGGCCATGGTTTGAGGATAATAGGCAAACCATTTAGGACCGAGATGAGGAGGAATTTCTTTACCCAGAGGGTGGTGAATCTGTGGAATTCATTGCCACAGAGGGCAGTAGAGGCAGGTTCATTAAATATATTTAAGAGGGAATTAGATATATTTCTTCAGTATAAGGGTATTAAAGGTTACGGAGAGAAGGCGGGGACGGGGTACTGAACTTTAAGATCAGCCATGATCTCGTTGAATGGCGGAGCAGGCTCGAAGGGTCGAATGACCTACTCCTGCTCCTATCTTCTATGTTTCTATGTTTCTAACTCAAATGACCCAAGGATTTATGGAGGTGAAAACAAAAATTAATACTTTGTGTGATGAAATGACAACTATGGAACAAGAAATGACTATAGTTAAAAGTGATATTAACAGATGTATAAAATAATTTTAAAAATTGAAACAGCTTTCTCTGAATGTCGAAATCAGGTGGAGCGTAATAGGGGAAAAAATGGAAAAAGTGGAGGATTCTTTTGTAGACTGGGGATTCAAAAAAGGGATTTATTGAAGAAGATTGATATATTGGAAAATCAAAGCCGGAGGAATAAAGTGAAAATAGTTGGTCTTCCAGAGGATATTGAAGGTTCTGATTCAATAAAAAATTTTAAGCACTGGATTCCTGAAGTTTTGGGCAAGGAGTTTTTTCCTGATGGTTTGGAATTAGATCAAGCTCATAGAGCGTTGAGGAAGAAACCACTTCCAGGACAAACACCGAGAGCTGTTCTGATTCGTTGTTTGAAATATCAAGATAGAGAGATGATGTTACGAATGGCGGTACAGAAAGCACGGCAAAGTCAATCTCCGTTGATGGTTCAAAATAACAGAGTGTTTTTCTATGCTGATTTGAGTCAGGAGGTTATTAGAAGACGACAGAAATTTAATTCGGCTAAAGATGTATTATGGCAAAAGGGTTATAAGTTTGGCTTTCGTTATCCTGTGATTTTGAAAGTTTTTTATGGAAATTTTCAATCCCAATTTTTTGAGAATAATCATGATGCTTTGGTTTTTGCTAATTCTTTGCTGGAATTGCGAAGGAATGGTCGGTTTTCACCATCGTCTTCTAAGAGGAAGGGTAAACGGAAATGGGAATGGGAATGGGAGTGGGTATGGGAAGAATGGAAAGAAAGAGGAGATGAAACAAAGTCTTCTTGACATTGAAGACCTGGAATAATCACTGGGTTTGGAATCATTGGGCTGAATGTATCTATATTTAGGGTGTTCCTTCCTTTGGGTATTTTTTTAAAGTTTTGGGTTACTTTTACTTTTTGAAGAGGAGAAAGGGGGAAATATTTTTTTCTTTCTCGCTCCTTTTTTTCTGTCTATTAAGGGTTTTTTTATTTTGAAGATTTATAGGGGGGCGTATTAGTAGCTAGTAAAAATGTCTACTTTGAATTTTGCTACTTTTAATGTTCAAGGATTAAATAATCCAATTAAACAAAAGCGGGTATTGGCTTATATTAAAAAAAAATGAAAATTGATATTGCCTTTTTACAAGAGATATATTTGACCGAAAAAGAACATTTGAAACTGAAAAGAGACTGGGTTGGACATGTGTTTTCTTCTTCTTTTAATTCTAAGGCAAGAGGGTAGCGATTTTGATTCATTAAAAATTACCATTTGAACTGGAATCGTCAGAGGGAAATGTTGGGAGAGTTTTACGAGAATTGTGAAATTTTTGCTGAATCTTGGAATTTGTTTAATCTTTATGCACCTAATATAGATGATGAGCAGTTTATTTCAGAAGGTTTTTTTTGTTAACTCGAGCTAATGCAAATATTTTAGTTGGGGGTGATTTTAATTTTGTTTTGGACCCTTTATTGGATAGAAACCCGAAGAGTATAAGGAAATCAAAGATGACAACACAAATTGGTGCATTGATGAAAGATTTAAATCTGGTAGATATTTGGAGAAAGGTTAATACTACAGAGAAATACTTTTTTTATTCTTCACGACATGATTCGTTTTCTAGAATAGATTTTTTTGCTATCTGCACACCTACAGGGTAGAGTATTGCAAGCTGAATATAAAAGTAGAGTTATATCAGACCATTCGTCATTATTCTTTTCTTGTGAACGTTCAGAAGCAGTATGTTCATCGTATAGATGGAGGTTTAATGCAATGCTACTGAAAAAAAAACAGAGTTTGTTACTTTTATTAAAGAACATATCTCTTTATTTCTGACTGAGAATGTTAATTCGGTTGATAGTCATTTTGTATTATGGGACACTTTGAAAGCTTATTTGAGAGGGCAGGTCATTAGTTATTCTACGAAAGTTAAGAAACAACATATGGCAGAAAGCCTAACATTGTAAAAACAGATTGCTGAGTTAGAGAAAGATTTTCAGAAGGATGTGACAGAAGACAAAAAAGCTGCCTTAGCAAAGTTGAAATTACGTTATAATACATTACAAACTTATCAGTTTGAGTGCTTAATTAATCGATCTAAACAACATTATTATGAGTTGGGAGGGAGAGCTCATGAGGTATTTGCTTGCAACTGAAAACTGAACAGACATCTCGGACTATTAATTCAACAATTACCTATAAGCCTCAGGAAATTAATGACCAGTTTTATTCATTTTATCAAAAATTATATACTTCTGAGGGGAAGCAGGACAATGGTTCTATTGAATCTTATTTATCTAAATTAACATTACTGGTATTAGAAGAGAAAGATGTTCAGGAATTGGAATCTCCATTTACAGATTTTAAAATTAAGAAAGCTATACAGGAAATGCCAAATGGAAAGTCCCCAGGGGATGATGGATTTTCTGTGGAATTTTATAAATTTTTCTATGATGAATTTTCTAATGTATTTGGGGATGTGTTAAAACAAGTTATTGAGGATCAGACATTACCGGAATCTTGTTCAAGTGCTTTAATAACTGTTATCCCGAAAAAAGATAGCGATCCATTAAAAGTGTCTTCATATAAGCCTATTTCCCTATTAAATGTAGATTATAAAATTATAGTGAAAGTATTAGCTAACAGACTTACTAAGTATTTACCTAAGTTGATACATACTGATCGAACAGGTTTTATTAAAAATAGAAATGCATCAGATAATATACTTCAGTTAATTACATTGGTCAATGCATACCAAAATCAGCCTAACCATCAGCCTATGGTGGTTGCACGAGATACAGAAAAGGCTTTTGATAGGGTTGAATGGGATTTTTTATTTAGGATGTAGAAAAGTTTAAATTCAGCCCTTTTTTTATTGGTTGGGTTAAAGCTTTATATTCAAACCCGATTGCCAGGGTGGTTACAAATGATCAGGTTTCTTTACCATTTAAGTTGACTCGTTTAACTCAGCAGGGCAGCCCATTGTCACCAGCCTTATTTGCATTGGCTATTGAACCATTGGCTCAGACTATTAGAGAAAATGATGAAATTAGAGGGATGATGATTATGAATGAAGAATATAAGATCAATTTATTTACAGATGATGTTTTGATATATTTGATGGAACCGAAATGGTCATTGAAGCAGTTACAATAGTGTTTGTCAAAATTTGGAGAATTATCCAGATATAAAGTTAATTGGGATAAGAATTCCAGTTGGAATAGGAGATTATTCCAGTTGGAATAGGAGATTATTCTGAATTTAAAGCTATTACAAAATTAAAGTGGACAAATAAAATTAAATATTTGGGTGTGTTTGTAGAAGCTAAATATCAGTCATTGTATCAGTTAAATTATGTGCCTATACTAAAATGGATTAAAGCAGATTTGATTAAATGGAAAGATCTTCCATTAACTTTGATTGGCCGGGTCAATTGTATTAAAATGAATATTTTCCCCCAAATTCAATATTTATTTCAGTCAATGCCTTGTTTACTTTCAAAGTGCTTTTTTTCAGGATCTGAATAAGGCATTGTGGGAATTTTTATGGAAGGGTAAATTAGCTCGAGTGGCATTGCATAAACTTACATGGAAATATGCATTGGGTGGAGTTCAGTTACCACATTTTCAAAATTATTATGAAGTGGCCCAGTTGAAATTTATTAGTAGATTGAGGGATTTAGATCGACCCCCTAGCTGGGCTAGGGTGGAAATGGCGTCTATTTCTGAGGCTGAGGTACAATTTATATTTCGTTGGAATTTGAATTTGTTACAGGAACATAATATGCCAGTATTGAAACATTTGTTAAAGATTTGGATTAAAAGAAATATGGTTTTGGAATCAAAAGGTAAATTATCAATTTTAACTCCATTGTATATGTGAGAAACAGAAGTACCTTCACAGAAATTGCTCGAGACAAAAATTGAGAACAAAGAACATTTATTATACAACAATGCAAAGTTGGGTGCTTTCCCCTTACCCTGGGAATACACACACACACACACACACACACACTGGGGCTCACCCAACTTTTATACAGTTTATTTCAGGAAAGAAGTACCCACCCCCTTACATTCTTCTGCCTCCTGGATGAGTTTGGCATTAGGCAATCCTGTCTGCCTACGTGCTGTTTCTGTGAACTTGGACGACCAGGGGGGATCCTGTCTGTGTCCCATCATGTCATTGTCCTTATTGTCCTTATTCACACCTTCCCAACCCTCAGGGCTTACTAACTCTTATATGCAGAACTTGCTAATTCTGTCTAAGGCTTACTAATTACATATGCGGAACTTTCTGTCTAAGGCTAGAAGACCCTTATCTTATTCAGACTAACTTTACTTCCTACATTCTATTATCTACCTTATCCATTCATACTTTATTCATTACACATATATCCATACTAGCTTCCTTCATCTCTCATATTTTTATATTAGTTTTACTCATCTCTCACAATCCTCACTTTTCTTTTAGCTACGCTTCATGAATTCTCAACTAGAATGTATTACTTGTAAACTTGGTCTTTTTCTCAGCGGGTCAGTAAACGAACTGCAGTCTCAGCATCATCAGACGAGGGGTTCGATTAATTAAATACTGCACACAAGTCTTTAGGCAGGGGAGCACCATAATGGCCAGAATAGCGAGTCCAGCTGCTATATGGGCTGTGGGTATCAGACTCCAGTTACCAATAAAAATTCTAGTCCATCCCACACCGGTCAAAGGTTGCCAAGTCTGAACCTGGGCATGGGAAGATTTTCGAACTCCTGAAGAAGTGTCTTTAACCACCTGACCGTTGTGAGCATTGTCATTAACCAGTCTTTCACAAATGCTGCCTTCAGCAGCCAACGAGTAATCGAGAGCCAGGCGGTTTTGTTGAACTGTGGCTCGTATCTGTTGTCTTTCTTCAGCCCATAAATTCAGGGCCATCGCTCTCTGTTCGGTGATGATCTCCAAGGCTGCCTGGAGTCTGATTAAACGATTTAAATGCCAAGCAGCTGTGGTGTTCTGGAGCAGCTTACGTCGTTTACAACTGGAACTCCCCTTACAGTGGTGGTGCTTAACATTCCGAATGTCTGTGTGACCCAATGGATGATTTACAGGAGACCAAGTTGGGGAGGGGTGTTTCTTGTCACTTAACCTGTGAGTTGCAGCTTGTCTGCGAACATTAGCATAAGTATCACTGAACCTGTGAGTTGCAGCCTGTCAGCCTGTCTGTGAACATTAGCATATGTATTCACTCTATCTCTGCTACATGTACAATCCTGACTAACATTCGGTCTGTTATTGTCCCACCATCTTCTTTGTGCTACCTCTTTAAAACTCCTCTTTTTAATACCTGTAGAGGCCGAAATACAAATCAAATCTGCTCCCCTAGTGCCTTTCTGTTCCCCTGGTCCATGTTGGGATCCTATATTAACCCATACCCCACTCTATACCTGCACCCTGTCTACATTCTAAAGGTAAATAATTGTCACCTCTGCTGCCCCTGTTCCACGAGGACTTAATACATCGTGAGCAATTTGGTGATTTCCCAAAAATTGGGAACCAACAAGTAAACATAACAACAAATCATAAAAATAGCATTACAGCACTTTTTCCCCGCATAGTGTAACTTTTAGATCAGAAGGATGAGGGACTGCACGCCAGGTGGAGGGTAGATTATCAATGTCGTTAGTCTGTGGTTCAGCAGCTTGTTTAATTTGTTGTATGTGGCTCCATCCCGTTTCTTTCGTTCACACGGCAGTGTCTGTAATCAAAAGTACACAATAGGGGCCAACCCAGACAGGTTTTAGTTGGTGATCTTGCCATGCTTTTACATATACCGAATCACCAGGTTTAATAGAATGAATAGGATACTCCAGGGGTGGGTTTTGAGCTAATAAACCCTTCTGTTTTAATTCGTATAGAGAGGCAGAAAGTCCCTTTAAATATTTGGATATGTACTTGTCGTTAGCCTCAGGGGTAGGGGTATTAATGTGGAATCCCATGTAAGGAAGACCAAACATCATCTCATATGCTGAGACAGCAAGATCCTTATGAGGGGCTGTGCGAGTCCTGATTAAAGCTAAGGGTAAGCATTTAATCCAGGAGAGACCAGTTTCCTCATGAAGTCGAGTGAGCTGATTTTTCAAGATCTGATTCATTCGTTCAACATGGCCTAAGCTCTGGGGGTGCCATGGGGTATGTAGCTGCCAATCTACTCCCAGTATTTTACACACACCCTGGAGTACCTGAGAGGTAAAATGTGTACCTCGATCTGAGTCAATGGTTTGAATCATACCATATCGTGGAATCACAGACTCCAGTAGTATCCTGATAACGGTGCTGGCACGATCATTAGGGGTCGGGAAAGCCTCAACCCATCATGTGAAATGATTTACCATCACCAGGAGGTATTTGTAAACCCTTATCTTAGGTAATTCCGTAAAGTCAATTTGTATCCGTTGAAACGGGCGTACAGCTATATCGCGACCGCCAGGCATTACCTGGCGCATAACTTTCTTATATACTCTCTGACAGATTGGACAACCCCGAGTACTTTGCTTGGCTATAGTGTATATTCCCGAGCAATGAAAATACCATACAAAAGTATCCACAAGTGCCTGTGTTCCCCAGTGTGTCTGCTGGTGGAGCTGATCAGTAATTTGCCGAGCCAAGGCTTTGTTCAGCACTTGGCGTCCTTCTGCCATCCACCACAACCCATCAACAGTTTGACGTATTCCCTGTTCCTTCATGTAAATCTCCTCTTCCCGTGAAAAGATGGGAGTCTTTTGAACCTCATATGGGGTGGGCAGTAACAGCTGCATGTCTATTTTCTCCGTGAGCGCAGCCTGTTTGGCAGCTGCATCTGCCTGTCTGTTCCCCTGTGCTTCAGGACTGTCACCACTTTGATGGCCCTGTACATGAACTACAGCTATCTCCTCAGGTAATGTAAGAGCATCTAGAGATTGGACAATTAAGTTTTCATGGATCAACTTTTGTCCTTTCCCAGTTATCATTCCCCGCTCTTTCCAGATCTTCCCAAAGGTGTGCACTACACAAAAAGCATACTTTGAGTCTGTGTAGATCGTGCCCACCTTGTTCTCTAGACCCTGGAGAGCTCTACAGAGGGCATACAATTCACAAGATTGTGCTGACCAATGAACGGGAAGGCGACCGGCTTCAATCACTACTCCTTCCTTCCCATCCACTATACTATACCCGCTATAACGAGTGCCATCAATGCAACGGGATGATCCATCAATAAACCACCTTTCACCCTCCTGTAAAGGCTCATTACTTAAATCCTCTCTAATTTTAGTCTGTAAATCAATTACCTCTAAACATACATGCTCTAAATCATTTATGGTATTGTCAGAATTTGGAGAAACCAAGAAAGCTGCTGGATTGCGTTCTTTATTCGTAATCAGGGTCAAATCATCCCTATCCATTGGGATCACTTCATATTTTAAAATTCTAGAGTCTGTAAGCCACCTTCCAGCACATTGTAAGAGAATATTGCGGACTGTGTGAGGGGTGTGAACTATCATCGGGGCACCAAATGTAATCTTTCGTCCTTCATCAACTAAAATAGCAGTGGCTGCGATGGCTTGCACACATTCTGGCCAACCACGACAAACAGGGTCTAAAACTTTTGACAGAAAAGCAACTGGCTGTCTACAGCCTGCCCTCTCTTGTGTTAGTACTCCGGAGGCCTCACCGTCTGGTTTCTGGACAGGCAAAATTGGGGTATTAAAAGGTGACATACAAAGTTCGAGTATACCATCTTTCACCAACTGGTCAATTACTGGCTGCAGCCCCTTTCGGCCAGCCATCAGAATTGGATACTGCTTTCGTCTACTTACTTGCTCAGGATCTTTTAAAGTAACTTGCAAGGGAGGAATATCTAACACTCCTCTATTGCCTCTTTTTGCCCATACTCCAGGATTTATTAGTTCCCGATCCTCCTCGGTTAATACATACAATTTAACCCCGATACCTGATTCCTGTGGTCTGGTGTCGATAGCCAATTGGTCCTGTAAATCTCGTCCTAACAAACAAACTCCAGCTTGGGGAACTAGTAGAATGACCTCCGTTACTATCTTCTCTCCCATTTGTATTCTTACATCCCTTAATACAGGGACTGTAAAATCTCTTACTCCTACTCCCGAAATCATCACTCTTCCCCTCTATCTTAACACCCTCGGGTGGTTGTAAAATACTAGACCGGGCTGCCCCAGAATCTACTGAAAAGGTCATCTTGTCACTGTGGGTTCCTATGCTTAAATTTACCAATGGTTCTCTGTGCAGCCCCACGGTGTGTATTGACTGAGAACCGTGACCCCCCCTATTCATAATCTGCTTCCATCAGTGCATAAGATCGCGTCTCCCTGGCTCGCATTGGGCATTCTCTCTTAAAATGTCCCTCCTTTTTACAATGGTAGCAAACTAATGCTCCTGTTTCCCAATTCCTACCAGGATTACCACGAGGTCCCGGGAATGGTCGTCGTCCCTGGAATTCCCCTCTACCCTTGCCCCTGCTCTGGTCTCTACTCTCCCACTCCCGATGCTCCTCCCAATGTCCAGGAGCTGGCACACAGCCCCTACCCTTTCCTTGCTGTCCCTCCACGACTTCCTTGACTGCTTGCATCAAAATCTTAGCCTTTCCTTTCTGTTTATCCTCAGACCTTTGGACGTATGCCCTTTGTGCGATCGTAAAAGCTGTGTTATTCCTTGCTCATGCCAATTCTCAGTCTTCTGCAATTTCCTTCTAAAGTCTGGGGCTGAATTTGTAACGAAGCCCGTTAATATTAATTGTTCACCCGCTAGGGATTCTATATCCAGACCCCCATATTGCTGTACGTCCTGTTTTGCGGAAATTGCCAAAATGTTTGGCCTGGAAGTCAGCCTGAAGAAAACTGAGGTCCTCCATCAGCCAGCTCCCCACTATGACTACCAATCCCCCCACATCTCCATCGGGCACACAAAACTCAAAACGGTCAACCAGTTTACCTATCTCGGCTGCACCATTTCATCAGATGCAAGGATCGACAACGAGATAGACAACAGACTCGCCAAGGCAAATAGCGCCTTTGGAAGACTACACAAAAGAGTCTGGAAAAACAACCAACTGAAAAACCTCACAAAGATTAGCGTATACAGAGCCGTTGTCATACCCACACTCCTGTTCGGCTCCGAATCATGGGTCCTCTACCGGCATCACCTACGGCTCCGAGAACGCTTCCACCAGCGTTGTCTCCGCTCCATCCTCAACATTCATTGGAGCGCTTTCATCCCTAACGTCGAAGTGCTCGAGATGGCAGAGGTCGACAGCATCGAGTCCACGCTGCTGAAGATCCAGCTGCGCTGGGTGGGTCACGTCTCCAGAATGGAGGACCATCGCCTTCCCAAGATCGTGTCATATGGCGAGCTCTCCACTGGCCACCATGACAGAGGTGCACCAAAGAAAAGGTACAAGGACTGCCTAAAGAAATCTCTTGGTGCCTGCCACATTGACCACCGCCAGTGGGCTGTTATCGCCTCAAACCGTGCATCTTGGCGCCTCACAGTTTGGCGGGCAGCAACCTCCTTTGAAGAAGACTGCAGAGCTCACCTCACTGACAAAAGGCAAAGGAGGAAAAACCCAACATCCAACCCCAACCAACCAATTTTCCCCTGCAACCGCTGCAACCGTGTCTGCCTGTCCCGCATTGGACTTGTCAGGCGCAAACGAGCCTGCAGCTGACGTGGACATTTATCCCCTCCATAAATCTTCGTCTGCGAAGCCAAGCCAAAGAATCTATTCAGAAATGCAGAGGGGGTCTTCTCGGGACCTTGGGGAACCTCAAATGCTTTCTTAAAATTCTGTCCCTTTGGAACAGATTCCTTGATTCCTTTTATCAGATTAACCCTATATTCCTCCATTAATGTGTGACCATCATTAGTATTCTTATCCCAATTTCGTTTTGCCAGGGGGAATTTAAGTTCCCCAGGTATCGCCTCTGGTCCCCCTTAGTGTTCCCTATCCCAGACTCTAATCCCTGCCTGGCGAATCATTCCACGTTCATCCAAAGTGAACAGAGCCCTAAAGATCGATGTTAACTCATCCCATGTATCTATATTTGGTCCCAAAAATTGATCTAATTGTTCGGCACATCCCTGAGGATCCTCTATCAGGGAGGTCATTTCTCTCTTAAAGTTATGCACCGCACTAGTCAGGGGCACATTTACGAAACTGAGACCCCCTCCCACAGGAACTTCCCATAAATGTCTCATCCAGTTAATTTCTGGCTTATCCTCTCCTTTATAATGTCTAGGTTCCTGCTCTCCGAGAAATGAATTAAAGGGTCTGCCCTTCCCTCCCCGAGGGTCTCACACTGTCCTGAATCAAAGTCTCCTCCCTCTCTTGTCAATAGAGGTGGTAATCTAGTACTTTGTGAACGGGTCATCATACCACCCCTACTTTCTTCTCCTTTCTTTAGCTGTGGGGGAGGAGGGGAAGGTGCAGCAGGGTAGAGCATAGGAGGGGGGGCGGGTAAAAGATAGGAGCCGGCATAGGAGGAGCATAAGGTGGAGGAAGGGAATGTAACACATCCCATCCTTGTGTTTCAGGGACAAAAGGTTCCTCATCCTTCTTGTCCTTACATTCCGTTTCATTAAAAACCAGTTGATCAACCGATCCACTGAGCCAGCAGGCTGCATATTCTTTGCTCTCAATATTATCTCTTTGATTTTGATAGAGCCAGATGTTCAATGCCTGACACATCCAGTCCTCATCAGATCCGAACTTTGGCCAATATACCGAATTCCCTTTTATCGGGTTTTTAACCCAGGCCAGACAGCCTACCTGACCATGGTCTGTTTGTCTTTACCGTGGGTTCTCCCCGCACCCCAATCAGATAGCATTAATCCTAATGGACTTTGCTTAGTTATCTGATCATCCCATCCTTCCTTAGGACTATTTTCTTGCTACTCACACCTCCCATACTAACAGGTAAGTACAATTCCTCTTACGGGGATCCAGTAGCTATTCCTAGCGTGCTTCCTTAACATCCTCCCGTCGTTTGTTCTCAATGTTTCTTCTCGGATATCACTCGCTTCATCCATTGACCAGTCACCCATCGTCCGTGAGTCCAGCTGAATCAGCCGGGGTGCACCTACCCTCGTTGTAGGGCACTCTGTCAGTGGACGGAGTGGGATCCCGGACGAAGCCCCATTTGTGGGAATCAGAAGTACCTTCACAGAAATTGCTCGAGACAAAAATTGAGAACAAAGAACATTTATTATACAACAATGCAAAGTTGGGTGCTTCCCCTTACCCTGGGAATACAAACACACACACACACACACACACACACACACACACTGGGGCAACTTTTATACAGTTTATTTCAGTATAGAAGTACCCACCCCCTTACATTCTTATGCCTCCTGGATGAGTTTGGCATTAGGCAATCCTGTCTGCCTACGTGCTGTTTCTATGAACTTGGAGGACCAGGGGGTATCCTGTCTGGTGTCCCATCATGTCATTGTCCTTATTGTCCTTATTCACACCTTCCCAACCCTCAGGGCTTACTAACTCTTATACAGAACTTGCTAATTCTGTCTTACAAATTACATATGCAGAACTTGCTGTCTAAAGAAGACCCTTATCTTATTCAGACTAACTTTACCTACATTCTATTATCTACCCTTATCCTATTCATACTGGCTTTATTCATTACACATATATCCATACTAGCTTTCTTCATCTCTCATATTTTTATATTAATTTTACTCATCTCTCACATATAATAATCAGTTTATTCCTTTTTCAATGTTTAATAATTATTTAAAGAGTTGGAATTCTAAGGGTGTAAAGACAATACAGGATTGTTTTGAAGAGGGACAATTTATTTCTTTTAATCAATTGAGGGAAAGATTTGGTATATCTGTAAATTCTTTGTTTGTGTATTATCAACTCAGAGCCTTGGTAAAAGATAATTATGGTAGAGAGATGAATTTACCTACTTTGACGAGATTTAAATCTTTGAATTCCTCTGTACCAGAGAAGGGTTATATTTCGGTTATGAACCATTTGTTACAGGATAATATGGATAAACCAGATTGGGAAAAATCTAAACTTAAATGGGAAAGTGATTTAGCGTTTATTTTCCCTAAAGATGATTGGGCGGATATGTGTCAGGATACTGTAATTAAATTGACTAATGTAAGATATGGAATGGTTAATTATGATTTTCTACATCAATTATATTTGACCCCAGAGAAATTGAAAAAAATATAGGTTTAGTAATTTGGATTCTTGTTTTAGATGTGGTTTATGTACTGGAACTTTTTTACATGTTGTTTGGTCTTGTGTTGAAGTTCAACCATTTTGGCAAGGAATTAAGGTAGTTTTGGAAAAATTATATAACTTTAAATTACCATTAGATCCAATGATTTTTTTTGTTGGGTGATACGGTTTCTCTGAGAAGAATGGGGCTGGATAAAATTCAAATTGCTTTTGTACGTTTAGTGCTATCAGTAGCGTGTAAATGTGTAGCTAGTACCTGGAAAGATAGTACAGAGATTAATATAGCACATTGGCATAATGAATTGAAAGCTTGTATTGTTATGGAAAAAAATACTTATAATTTACATGAGAACTATTTTTTCTTTGTTGATAAATGGTTTCCATATTTGGAGTATATGCATTTAGATATACTTTGAATTGTTATTAATACTTTTTTAAAAATATATAATTCATATTTTTGGCTCCCCTTAAGGGAGCTGGCTGATGAGTTGAGTGGGTGGGATGGTTTTTGTTTTGTTGGGCTGTTTTTTTTTATATACATTATTTCTGTAAAATTCATTTTTGATTGTTATTAGACTGGATGTTATGCTTTTATTATCTTTTAAATAAAGTTTGAAAAAAAATAGTTACATATTCACTTATTGTTCATTATCATGTGCTTAATATCGAGTCGAGTCGGTGACTGAAGGTAAAACAATTAAAAGACTTTACTGAACACATGATAAACAGTATAGGGAGAGAGAACCCAGAGTCTAGCGTCTGTTCCCTGCTAGTTCCTGATTCAACTAACGTGCCCATGTGGTGCTTGCACATGCACAGTGTGCTGTTGCAAGTATGGTGGATGCCATGTGATTGCGTCGGGCACGGAGCAGCTGATGATAGTGACTGTCTACATTCCCTTTCTTGAGCTACCCCTGCATGATACAGTGAACATATATAACTTTCACTAGCATAACCATATATACATTCAACCCAATTCAGTCCTGGTATTTTGGGTTCGGCTTACAGACATGCCCAGCTTGTGTTTTGTAATAGCCCTTTGCTGACGTGGAGGCTTTGAGCACCTTGTCCTGAGTGCCTCTACTGTCCATAGTCTCAAGGGCATCATCCATCTCTTCTCCTGTGGTTACTGGGGGCTCACGTCGATCCTGGGCTCATGTTCCAAATCCAAAGATGCTGATTTGTCTGGGTCGGTTTGAGATGGGAGTGGCTCTCTTTCTGGGAGGATGCGTCATTTGTTCCCCCTTGAATAAATTAAGTATGACCTGGGTTCCTGGAAGCTCATTTCCACTATACCCGGGCTGTCGTAACCTTGTGGAGTCTGGATCCTTATGACTTGTCCTTCAGTCAATGGCATGAGGGGCCGATCGGTTTTGTCGTAACTTTTCTTTTGCACCAGCCTTCTGTTTAGTAGCTGGGCCTTGACATCCTGCGGATCCTTTGGTTTGGGATTCAGAGTCTCCTTGCCACTGGTAGGGTAGTCTTGGTCTGTCATCTGTGCAGCAACCTCCTTTACGATGTGCATGGATGGGGAGATGTGGTCTTTTTAGGGCCACATTGAGGTCTCACTTATTTATATAAATTAGGATTTGCTGTCCATCTTTTTTCTTGGTGTTCAACGTGGAGGACTCCATTCCGAGACTGAAGAGATGACACTATATTCTGCCCAGCTCGGCCTTGACTTTATCCTTCATTGCTACAAGAATGTGGTGCACTGGCCAGACTACAGGTCTTACCTCCTGGTCGAGCCGCATGGAATACATCACCGGCAGCTTCCCCAGGCCGTCTTTGAAAAGTTCACCATACTCAGAAAAGATCTTCTGTGAGAAATCATCCTCAAATGTGCTGAATGAGATAAGCCCCTTTTCCATGCACGCAATGAAGCCTAGCCGAGCAAGACGTCCTCGTGGACCATGAAGAAGATTAGCACACGGAGATGTCCTTGTATGAAACATTGCAGCAATTTTCTGCTGCTGGTTTGGATTCTACTGCCTCCATAAGCCACTAAGCTCATAGCCTTGTTGTATGGTTTGACTTGTTCCATCTTTATCAGCTGGTTGAATGTCCCCAGTGACATGATATTGCATCTTGCTGTTGACTTCCATGGACAGGAAGGCCTCATTTTTACTTCTGATCCAGGTTTCTACTGTGTTGGCATTGGTCCTCATGGTGAACCTCTTGATGTAATACTCATCATCGGGGTTGCTCCCTCTCTGCTCCGGTTCTAAATGGTTGATGGTCCTCCTGGGTCTGGTCCGTGCTGCTCTGCTGCCTGGATTGCAGCATCTGCTGAAGTGGTTCCATTTGCAGCAGTTCCTGCACTGCTTGGCTGAATGCTGGGCACATCTCCCTTCTCGGCATTTGGACCCCTCCGCAATTGCTGTATCCTGGCCTGGGTGTGGGGTGGCCTGGCTGGCTTGGTTGGCTCTTCCTTCTAACCTCCAACCACTGTCTGCTCGCTGGTCCCACCTGTATCATGTCGATGTTTGGGATGTGCTGTCGTGGAGAGGCCAGCTTTTTCATAGTAGTTTCATAAGGCAAGCATGTTGCGATGACCTTTGCTAGTCTCAGTTCGCTGTCTCGCAGGAGCACCTTCCGCATTTTATTGTTGCAAATGCCACAGACCATTCTGTCTTCAATTAGTTCATCGCAAAGCATGCCAAAATTGCAAGTTTTTGCCCTGATTTTTAAATTGCTGATGTATGAATCTATCGACTCGTCAGACTTTTGGTCTCTCATGTTGAATTGTGCCTTTCCATTGTCACATTTTTCTGAGTTTATGCTTTAAACATTCGGGGTCCTCTCTTGATTCAGCTGAGCTGGTAATAAGTTCCCATCATGCACTTTGCCTGCGTACACAAATGACCTCTCCCTTTCAGTGGCTTCCATGCCCGCCAAATTTAACAGAATGTATGTCCTAGTATGGGCAGGCTTGTCACTAAGTGCTGCTGCTATGAATATGTCGCATTCCTATTCGAAGATATGCCATCAAACACGAGTGGGTCGAGCCACCTGAATCTGTCCGCCATTATGGCGACCATGAAAAACGTGGTTGTGATTACTCAGTGTGAGTGATTTACGATTGGAAGGCTTTAGGGTTGGGGTGCTCTTGATCCCACTTCTGACACCATGTTCATTATTGTGTGCTTAATAACGATTCGAATCAGCGGGTAAGGTAAACCAAATAAAAAACTTTATTGAATGAAACCAAAGATCATAAACAGGGTAGGAGAGTGGGCCCACAGCATAGCGTCTGCTCCCCACTAGTTTTCGATTCAACTAACACATCCTCACATTGCTCGTGCATATGCTGTTGTGAGTATGGTGGCTGCAATGCGATTGCATCAGGTGTAGAGTAGCCAATGGCAGCAACTTTCTATAGTTATATCCTGTAATGCACACTGCTCTTCTCTCACATGGTTTTGTTAAACATTTTTTCACCCTCTCCATACTTCCTTTTTGCTCATTGGCCACTCACCATCATTGATTTGTCTCTCTCTCTCTCTCTCTGATAAGTGTGATGGATTATGTTATATATTATACTGTATATAGATATGTTTTAAAGGAGGTGGCAGGTTTTTTTTCAGTATAGGTCACAAACAAATACAAACACTTCTAAACAGATCTCATTTAAAATGCAAGAGCTCTGCACAAATCAGACAGTCCAGGCTCTTAGTGCCTTTGCAAAAACTTTGAAGCGCTTTCACAAGTAGGTGTTAATTGGACATGCTGTGGAGTAATGGGTTATTGTTTTGGAAAGTAACAGGTGAACGGACTTGGAAGATTAGGTCTGGTGTTGCAGTCTGTCTGTGTGCAGTTGGCTGTTTCAAGAGGATCATGTGGTCTTCTCTGAGGGAGAGAATTCAGTTCTACAGTTCAGCAGCAGCAGCTGGGACTGGAACAGGACAAGCTGTAAAGCTTGTGGAAAACCCCATTTTGAAGACGGGTTGTGAGTTCTTAGTTCAGCCTGGTCAAAGCCCTTGTGGTCCTTAAAAGAGGAGAGGACTGGCTGCATAATGTTTCATTTGAAATAAGGGAAACAAAAAGGAACTCTGTTGTGACCTGAAAGAAAGAGGTTATCATCTGGAAAACTCTGATGGGACAAGTTTCTTCAGCAAGACACTGAAATGGCTGATTGAAAGGAATCAGTTTATTGCCAATGAGCAACAAATGTCTCACTGAAAACCGACAAGAACCTTTCTGAGCAGTAACTATTTATCTTTCAAGCACCAAAGCCTAGCGAACTTTATAAATGTTAAATTCTGTGCAAAGTATAAGAATTGCCTGAACTTGGAGGAGTGAGAAGTGAGATTGGACAGTGAATCAAAGAACTTTTCTAAACTTATACAAACTTTACATACATGTGTGCTTAGAAATAGAAGGGGGCTAAGTTAAGTAAATACATAGTACTAAGTTAAAGTATGATCCAGTTTTCATGTTTAAAGATAATTAAAAGTAACTTTTGATTAAGTAACCATTTATCTTGGTGAATTTCCATTGCTGCTATGTTTTGGGGCCCTCTGGGTTCATAATCCAAATAATTCCATACGCTTCCCATTACTGTCATTCCATTGTCCGTTTCCCTCTGTAACAAGTAACACAAAGCTCAAAGCACAGGGGAGAAGAAGGGAACAGGTTAGTAAATGCAGGGAAAACACACTGGAAATCAATGGTGTTTTGACATCCCTGGCGTTTGGCGATGGCAACCCAGAGACATGGTGGCACATTACAGTATCATCAGCTGACGTGTCGGGGAACATTCAGTCCTGCTGTGGTGATTTCAGCAGGGGTATGAAACGTGACCCTCTACATAAAGATCATTTGCAGCATTCTTGCCTTTTTGGCATTAACATATCTTTTCTATCTGCTGGATACTTCATACATGCATAAGTCATGATCAATAAGTCTGTGGAGGAGGTGACTTGTTCTAAATGTGGAACATTAGAGGACTTGTGCTTAGCAAGTATCAGCTGAGATAG